>NC_092760.1:73134455-73437485 GCF_047496795.1 Chiloscyllium punctatum
TCAAGACGATAGTAATTTTGCTTTCATCCACATTGGTGTTTCTGGAGGGTGATCAGTCATAGTGTTATTGTTTCCTCACTTCTGTGCAGCTGCTGTAATACTTTCACACATAGGGACTGAATAGTTTTCAAATTGATATGACACCAACTAATTCACAGTGTATGAAGGAATCACAAAAATCACTGAATTACAGTGGGTACAAAGAGGTCATTGAGCCCATTGTTATTTGGTTGGTAATGAGTGAATGAGTTCTTCGCTTAGTGATATTTTTATTCCTTCTCCCTGTAACCCTGCACATTATTCTTTCTCACATCACCATGTAATTCCCTTTCGGATGTTTTCATGGAGTCTGCTTCCACCACGCTCTCAGGCAGTGATCATTAAATCCGAATCTTGAGCTTCATGAATAATACTTCTCCGCATCACATTTTTGCTTCTTTTATCCTTTATTTTACATCTAAGCCCGCTTGACCTCAATCCTTTCCCAAGTGGGTGCAAGTTCTCCTGATTCACTCTGTGCAGTCCCTTTATGATTTTATTTACTTCAACAGTCCATCTGAAATTCCTTTGAGCACATCTTAATGGTTCCACAAAGAAATATTATTTTTCCTCAGAAGAACTCTTGTCTTTGTAGTAGTCATCAAAAGAAAATACATTTTGGAATTAAGGGCAAAAAAAAACTGAGGAGTATTTTGAGGGTCTGACCTGTTGTTGTAATAGTGCAGAGCCAGCATTGGAAAAGTGCCCATATTGAGGCAGGATTAGTGTTTTATACGAGTTCAGCATACCTTCCCTGTTCTTATATTCTATGCCTATGTTCATAAATTCTAAGACGCAGCAAGCTTTGTTAGCTACTCCCTCTGCCTTCTCCAAATAGTTTCAACTTCTCCAAATTGTTTCCATAAATATGGGGTTGCACGGTGGCTCAGTGGTCAGTACTGTTGCCTCACAGCACCAGGGACCTGGGTTCAATTCTACCCCGTGTGAAGTTTACACATTCTCCCTGTGTCTGCATGGTATTCCTCTGGGCACTCCAGTTTCCTCACACAGTCCAAAGATGCACAGGTCAAGTGGATTGGCAATGCTAAATTGTCCATAAAAGCAAATTACTGCGTATGCTGGAATCTGAAACCAAAAAAGAGAAAATGCTGGAAAATCTCAGCAAGTCTGGCTGTATCTGTAAGGAGAGAAAACAGCTGATGTTTCGAGTTTGACAAAGGGTTAGTTAGACTGGAAACATCAGCTCTTTTCTCTCCTTACAGATGCTGCCAGACTTGCTGACATTTTCCAGCATTTTCTCTTTTTTGGCTAAATTGTCCATAATGTGCAGGCTAGATGGATTATCCATGGGAACTGCAGGGATGGGGTGGCACTGGTTGGGATACTCTTCAAAGGATCAGTGTTGACTTAATTGGCCTAATGGCCTGCTTCTACACTGCATGAAAACTGAAGTTTCTCATCTCTGGAAACATTCTTGTCAGTCACTTTTGCACTTTCTCCAATGCCTTTACATTATCGCCAAAATGCTGTTATGACCAGCCACCAGATTGCTAAATAATTACAGTTCCAGATGCAATATCCCAAACTGATGAATTCCTGTGTAAGGAGCAACAAACTGGCTCTCCTTCTTTATTTGCCCACTCTCTCAGCTATTTGCAACAAAGATATTAAAAAGATCCCTTCCTTGTGGATACTTTACTTCCAAACCCAAATGAATAAATGTTTTAAAAAGGAGCCAATTTAACCAAGCAGTCTTGAATTAACAACAAGAGGAGTTAGCTAATTGCTAAAATAAAACAAAGAACTATGGATGCTGAAGATCTGAAACAAAAGCAGAAATTGCTGGCAAAACTAAGCAGATCTGGCAGCATCTGTGGGGAGAAAGTATTTATTAATTACTAAATGTGACAAGAATTAGTAATACAAACAAAGACACAAACTTGAAATAGGAGGTGAGTCCAAAAGGGTAAAGGCTTAAAAAAGAATATACTGAAGAGTCTGTGACATGTTTTCAAAGAACTTATAGTGAATGCTACAACCGTTGCTGTTGAGATAAACTGTATTGACGAATGTAAGTGAACAATTGACTTCATGGTCCTTAGTTTCACAGTTTGTTTGATATTGTGATGTGTTGATGCCTTTCAATTGTGATTGGGTTCCAGCATTCAGGGTGAGACAGAAGCTTCTGTTGTCCTGCTGGTTTGCAGCAATGAGAGTCACAGGAGGTCTTTACCTGCAGTTCAGTGGTAACTAGGGGATAGTTGTAGGGAATTCACATCATGCTAACCCTCAAACCCAAGATGGTACATTGATAGTTTCAATTCTGTTATTCCACTTTAACGCAGCTGAATCTAACAGTTTAATCAGTATCCTTGTGCATTATCCTAAAAGGAAACACGTGGTTTTGTCTGTAGTTCAGGGAATAATCTACAGGGCATGGCTTGCTAGTGAGCAGGGGTCATCAGCCGTTCATTAACTTTATAGCCACATACCAGTCCATCTGAACTTTCTTTGAGCACATTCCAACAGTTCTACAAAGAAATATCATTTTTCCCCAGACATAATCTTGTCTTTGTGGCAGTCATCAAAAGAAAACACATTTTGGAATTGAGGGCAAAAAAAAATGACTAGTATTTTGAGGGTCTGGCCTGTTGTTGAAGCAGTGCCCATACTGAGGCAGGACTAGTGTTTTATACAAGTTAAGCATACCTTCCCTGTTCTTGTATTCTATGCACATGTTCATAAATTCTAAGATGCTGCAAGCTTTATTAGTTACTCTGTCTACCTGTCCTATCTCTAATGGCTTATGCACACATACAGCCAGGTCTCTCTGTTCCTGCACACCTGTTAGAGTTGTCAGGAGCTGGAGGTGTGAAAAGAGGAAAATTTATATAACTTTCCTAGCAGTGGTGGCCTTTTGAGTCATGAAACTCTGAATTCAGAGTTGGCATCAAGAGCAAAATAACTGTGAAAGTTTATTGGTCACTCTCCAAGGATATGCATTAATTGACAGGAGTCACACCTTTCTCTTGTGCAGTGTCAGAGATGCATTTCTGAATTGAAGGTGTCATCCTGGCAATGGGCTCCATTTGTTAGAGATCAGCAAAATGGGCAGCGATTAGTAAGTGCCTCCAGTTAGCGAAGAGCGAACTGCAGCTCTTGGCAAAAGTAAATGGAAAAACAAGACTTCACACATCGGTTTCCAGAACATTGTGTGAAGTAAAACTGGATCTTTCACCTCATGAAGTAGAATGTGAAGAAGGATTAGCTTGTCTTATGGCCATTTTGTGTTTCTTTTATTAATGAAGAATGTGCACTTATGCTGTGATCTAGTATTCCTGGAGATTACACCAAACAGGAGATGTTACATTTATTTTACGCTAACTTATCAGGTTATTTACACCTTACGGTAAAAGGAAAAGGTTTTTGAGATTATGTGATATTATGCATAGGGTGCATGATTTAAGAATTTGTTACTTAGTTCTGAAGGAAACAATATAGGTTATAGGAGCATATTAAACTGTATTGAGTAATTAAAAACCCTTCTTTGACAAAAGGTTCTGATGCCCTGTGTTCTGGACCTGTCTAAAGCCCTCCAAATATATCAAGGGGATAATTTTTATCTTATTGAAAGGCAATTGTAAGGTGCAGCATTCCAGTTGTGATTCAATTGGTCTACTATTGGACATTAAACAAAATGCACTTTATTCTTAAAACACAGTGAAAATACAAACAAAAAGAAAGAAGAATTGCAATAACTTTAATTCTATTGGAATACTTAATAACATAAAATATATTATTTAACTACTAATCAGCAACTGTTCCAATATAGCTGCATCTCACAAATACATCCTTGGCAAAAACAATTCAGCAAAACCCAGATTTTCTCACGTGTTAGCTCCAGTCCAGGAGAATGGGACACTGAAAGAAACAATCCAGGAGTAGAGAAATAACTCAATTTCTTTTTGCCGCAGCAGACGGTTAGAGCGAGAGAGAGAGAGAGAGAGAGCTGTAATTAGCAGATTCAACTCCAAAAAAATCCAGCTTCAATAATTGAAAACAAACTTAACACCCTGGGTCTGTGTGAGCCTGGTACTTCTCATACTTCTAAGTTAGAAAAGAAACACTCAGGGAGATCAAAGCTGTTTACCCTCTGCTTCGGAAGCAGGCATTCTGTTACCACTGGCAAGAGTTCTCTGCAAGAGAAACAGCACAGAACAAATGCCTCTTAAGGGCACAGTCCCATCATACCTAAGAGAAACCAGTGAAGAGTTCTTATCCATTATTCAGACAATGCAGATGCTGGTTGTACTCAATGATTGCTTCCTTTTGTGAAGGAATATATTTGACTAATTCCATGAAAGGTCATGGGATCTGAAATCGATATTGAGGACTTCCGGGTTAATTCCTTCCAGGCTGTATAACACTGTGTCGCCATTTCTGGTGGGTCAGCCCTCACTGTTCAGAAAACACACCTCTCCCAGGAAAGATGATGATGGACTCTGAATGATTAGCTGCAAAATATGATTTGGTTAATACGACTATATCAGGATGCTGTTTGACTAACATGTGGGACAACACTCTTGATTTTAGCACAAGTCCCCCAGTGTCAGTAAGAAGAAATTTGTAACATCGACTGGGCAGGATGAGTAGTGCCCATAATGATATTAGCATAATTTTATACTTATTTAAAGTTTGTATAATCATTTATTAGAAGTTAGTGTTTCACAAGGTAGTGCAGAGTTAACCACTTCATTTGAATCTTGAACCACATGTCCACGAGACTGATTATGGAAGGCAGATTTCCACCCCAAAGGACATTCGTGAACCAGATGGTGACAAGCAGATAGTTGAGGTGTGCTCTTTCCCTCTCCAGATTGACATTTAGTTCTTTACACTTATATTCTGCGAGCTGCTGCATTTGGAATTGGGTTCATCTTTGGAAGATTCAGCCAGACCATGCATTTCTAGTTGTCCTGCAACAGGAAGGATAATATAAAATTGGAGATAGCTCAAAAACAATTGATTAGGATGTTGCCAGGAATGGAGGACTTGGGTTATAAAAATAAGCTAGATAGGCTGGGCACTGAAGCATAGGAGGTTGTGGGATGAGAGGTTTATACATTATGAGGGAAACAGGTAAGGTGAATACCAAGAGTACTTTTTTCACCTAGCGTGAGGGGGGTTCAAAAGTAAAGGGCATATTTTTTAAGGTGAGAGTGGAAATTTTTTTTTAAATCATAAGGGGCAACCTTTTTACACTAGAGTGGTTCGTGTATGGAATGCAGTGCCAGAGAAAGTGATGGATGCAGGTACAGTTACAATATTTAAAAGACATTTCGATAAGTATATGAATATGAGAAGTGTTCATCAATATGAGTCAAATGCAGTTTGGAAACATGTTTGGCATGGACTACTCGGACCTAAGTGTCTGTTTCTGTATGATTCTGGATCATTATAATAAAAGCAAATTACTGCAGATACTGGATTACAGCTCCGGTAACGTTATCACTCTACTTTTTGTCCTTACTGGTCAGAAGGAGCAGGAGATCATCCCTCTGACCCTACAAGATATTATTCCCATTAGCCTTTTTATCACGTTGCTGTTGTCAGGGCACCTGTATCATCAGCTTGCACAATATATGGAAATCATTTGACTGCATCATTTTAAATGGCATACATTTTCCCAAGATTCACTTGAGCAGCTTAAGGTCAGATCTTAATACACCTCATATTTGATGACAAGCTATAGCCAATTACTTTATTTATCTATCAGCTTTACCAATAAAACACCAGGACATCTTTCTGATCTACCTTGAAAATAGGACCTGACTCTTTTGATAAGCAGTCCATTTATCTATCCATTTTAATCCATTGAAGTACATTCTAGTATCGCGACTGAGCATCCCACTTTACGTGAAGATACATTAAAAGATAAAGTGGTAAGAGCAGAATAATCCTCTCATTCCTTGAAAATATTGAAAGAATTAAGTCGCAAGAGTGCACTGGAGAAAAGTTTAGCATTTTGAAATAGCTAAGAGGTATTTGAATTTAAATGTTATCTAATTTATAATATCATTATAATAGAAAACAGATCAAATCTGAATGCATTAGCAAAACTGATATTGTCAGCATTTCCTGATTGACAGCTGGAGGTACATAGGCTGGCCAGTTCCAGGGAAAGACTTGGGTCATGAAAGGCTAGCACAATACTTCAGAAGCAGACAGTTGATATTTGAAAGGGAGGTGCTCTAGAGGAAGCAGAGACCTGAGGAACTTTCAAAAAGTGGCAGAAGACCAGAGTAATTTGGTTGCACCTACAATTTCAGATGCCTCCCTGCAAATTCTCCTCCAACTTCCATGGACTTAGAGAGAATTCTTGTTCCCTCAGAGAGGGAGGAAGGGAACAGTTTCTTAGAACAAACATGCCTCGAAGAAGGAAGGGGAGAAGGTGAGCAGTTACAAATTCAAGCGTACAAAAATAGACTACTCAGCGCATCGAGCCTGCTTCAATAAGATGATGGCTGATCTGATTTTAACTTCAACTCTACTGCATATCCATAATAATCTTTATTCCCTTGGTAAACAAGAACCTAACTAACACTATCTTAAAATTATTTGAAAAACCTGCATCCACTGCAGAATGGTGGTCACACATACATGGCGCAGTGTTGAAAAAGAGTGAATGACTTGTTGGGTTCTGATAAGCTGAATGCTGTGCTTCATGTTACATATGGAGGCCATCAATATGGATAAACATGAATTTGACTTTGGAAGAGGAGATGCCTTCTCACTGCCTTTCCCCGCCAATGCCTACTCAGCCACATGGACAGTAATGTACATCAGAGTCTTCTTGTGGGTGACCCACATCAGTCACAGGTCCTCCTAGCCATTGATGAATAACCCCCTGGATTATAACTTGCTTGGCCAAGCTGTAATATATTCATCTTTGCAAATTCTGCTTCCCCACCCCTTCCCTTCACAATTGTATTTAACCCCTGTTCAGATCCTGCAGCCCCAGTTCTGAATGCTGATGTGCATTCCATGGGAATGGCAACAATTTCACTCACCACCCCACCCCCTCCCCCCCACCCCCTACCCCCCCCCCCCCCCCCCACCTCCCAAAGAAAAAAAGTGCCTTTTCCTCAAGATTCTTTAAACAGACCTAATGAATTGTGTGTGTCTCAACCTCTTGACTGACTTGACTGGGCAAGACATGTTCCCACTACTGACTACTGCATGTAGATTCCCACAGCCATATTAGTCCTAGCTGCAAAGCCTGCTGTGATGGAACCAATGGGCTGACTGTAACCCACTCCCTAGAGGGCAGAGGCACAGACCCCTGACTGTGACCACTCTGAATGGACACTTGATCATGGACTGCTTATGGGAGAGACAGCCCTTGACTTACAAGTGTTCCTGTCACTCACTGACTGATGGGTCTTAGACTTCAATGAGGACTATTCTAAGATTTTGAGAAACAGCTACTTGCTTACTGTCCATGTAGTGTGTTTGCCACATAAGCTGCTGCTACAAGGAGTAGGAGGTAATTTGACATAGCATACTGCAACTGCAATGGTCTTCCTATACTGAAGAGTGTTAAGTAATAAGGGAAGCTGCCTGGTAGTTTGACTGTGTTAATTAGGAATATTATGAGCATGCAGGTAGGTGCTAAGTGATCAAGTGCTGAGAGAGTAAGTGAACAGACTTGCCCCAAAAAGAGGGTCCAAGGAAGTTCCTGTGGAGTGAAGAGTGAGGCTTTAGCTCAGGATTCTTTGACAAGGAGGTTGAGTGAAGTGATTACGCCACAGTTGAAGAGGGTGAAGACATGACGGCCAAGCTGGTTCAGTGTGCTACGTGCTTGATGTGGGAGGTCAACGACTCTGGTGTGTCTGGCTCATATAAGTGTGGAAAGTGTGTGCACATTCAGCTACTGACAGAGCATATTGCAGCACTGATGAAAGAACTCGAGGACCTTAGGCTCATCCAAGAGAACAAGATCTTTCTGGACAAGACCTTCAGTGAGGTTATTACACCGACCATACCAGAAGACAGCAGAAGAGAGCAGAAGATGAAGAAGGCAGAGAGGAGACAGGTGCAAGAGAGCCCAGGGGAAGTACCTGTCAGGAACAAGTTGAATCTTTTGGAAACAGTAGAGACAGATGACACTGCCAGTCCGCGGGGCGGCCAGGTCTGTCAATCAAAAGTTGGCGTGGAGACAGAGCGGAAGAGTCGGACATTGCACAGAGCTGTGGTAATAGGGGACTCCATAGTGAGAGGAACTGACCGGGGTTTTTGTGGCAGCAGACAGGATTTAAGGATGGTGTGTTGCCTTCCTGGTGCCAGGGTTAAAGACATCACAGACAGAGTGCAGGAAATCCTCAAGGATGAAGGTGAAGAGCCAGAGGTGATGGTACATGTCGACACAAATGACGTCGGGAAGAAGAGGAGGAACATACTACAGCAGGACTTCAGAGAACTAGGGAGAAGGCTGAAAAGCAGGACGTCCAAGGTGGTTATCTCCAGTTTGCTTCCAGTTCCTCAGGCTGGTGAGGCCAGAAACAGGGAGATAATGGACTTGAACGTGTGGCTGGGGAACTGGTGCAGGAAGCAAGGATGTAAATTCTTGGATCACTGAGGTATGTTTTGTGGTAAGCATAAATCATACAAGAGAGACGGTTTGCACCTTAATAAGTTGGAGACCAGCATTCTGGCAGGCAGGTTTGCTACTGCAGCACAGCTATGTTTAAACTAAGTAGCGGGGGGTGGTGGGGGGAGGGGACAAACTGGATGTTTAATAAGGAAATTGGAGGGAAAGTAAGAAAAAGGGAAGTCAAGAAAGACAACTGTATCAATGAAGCAGAAAACTCAAAAAGGGATCATGCTGTAAGGTTGAGTGAAATAGGAGCTGATGGGAAGGGTGAGGGCAGTAACAAATTAAAAATACTATATATGAATGCACGAAGCATTACAAATAAGATGGATGAGCTTGAGGATCTTTTGGAAATTGGCAGATACGATATTGTGAGGATAACTGAGACGTGGCTTCAAGTGGACAGGGCCTGGGAAATGAATATTCAAGGCTACACGTGCTATCGTAAGGACAGGCTGACGGGCAAAGGGGGTGGGGTGGCCATGCTAGTAAGGGATGCTATTCAGTCCCTTGCACAGAGGGACCTAGAATCAGGGGATGTAGAAATTCTAAGGGTAAAAAGACCCTCTTGGGAGTTATCTACAGGCCCCCAAACAGTAGCCTGGATGTCGGATGTAAGTTGAATCAGGAGCTGAAATTGGCCTGTTGCAAAGATGTTACTACAGTTGTTATGGGGGATTTCAACATGCAGGTAGACTGGGAGAATCAGGATGGTATTGGACCTCAAGAAAGAGACTTTGTGGAGTGCCTCCGAGATGGATCCTTAGAACAGCTGGTGCTGGAGCCTACCAGGGAGAAGGCAATTCTGGAACTGGTATTGTACAATGAACCAGAATTGATCAGGGACCTCGAAGTGAAGGAGCCATTGGGAAGTAGTGACCATAATACAATAAGCTTCAATCTGCAATTTGAGAGGGAGTGGGTACAATCTGAAGTGACAATATTTCAGTTGAATAAAGGGAACTATGGAGCTATGAGGGAGGAGCTGGCCAAAGTTCAATGGCGCAATACCTTAGCAGGGATGACAGTGGAGGAACAAAGGCAGATATTTCTGTGTATAATGCAGAAGATGCAGGATCAGTTCATTCCAAAAAGAAGGAAAGATCCTAGGAGGAGGCATGGGTGGCTGTAGCTGATGAGGGAAGTTAAGAAACATATAAAGTTAAAAGAGAAAAAGTATAACATAGCAAAGATAAATGGGAAAACAGAGGACTGGGATGCTTTTAAAGAACAACAGAGGATTACTAAGAAGGAAATACGCAGAGAAAAAATAAGGTACGAAGGTAAACTGATCAAAAATATAAACGAGGACAGTAAAAGCTTTTTTAGGTATGTGAAAGGCAAAAAAATGGTTAAGACTAAAATTGGGCCCTTGAAGACAGAAACCGGGGAATATATTATGGGGAATAAAGAAATGGCAGATGAATTGAATAGGTACTTCAGATCTGTGTTCACTGGGGAAGACACAAGCAATCTCCCTCAGGTAACAGTGGCTGAAGGACCTGAACTTAAAGAAATTTATATTTGCCAGGAATTGGTGTTGGAGAGACTGTTAGGTCTGAAGGTTGATAAGTCCCCAGGGCCTGATGGTCTACATCCCATGGTACTGAAGGAGGTGGCTCGAGAAATCGTGGATGCGTTGGTGATTATTTTCCAGAGTTCGATAGAGTTAGGATCAGTTCCTGTGGATTGGAGGGTGGCTAATGTTGTACCACCTTTTAAGAAAGGTGGGAGAGAGAAAGCAGGAAATTATAGACCAGTTAGTCTGACCTCAGTGGTGGGAAAGATGCTGGAGTCTATTATAAAGGATGAAATTAAGACACATCTGGATAGTAGTAACAGGATAGGTCAGAGTCAGCATGGATTTATGAAGGGGAAATCATGCTTGACTAATCTTCTGGAATTTTTTGAGGACGTAACTCTGAAGATGAATGAGGGAGATCCAGTAGATGTAGTGTACCTGGACTTTCAGAAAGCTTTTGATGAAGTCCCACATAGGAGGTTAGTGAGCAAAATTAGGGTGCATGGTACTGGGGGCAAAGCACTAACTTGGATTGAAAGTTGTTTGGCTGACAGGAAACAAAGAGTAGTGATAAACAGTTCCATTTTGGAATGGCAGGCAATGACCAGTGGGGTACCGCAGGGATCAGCGCTGGGACCGCAGTTTTTTACAATATATATTGATGATATAGAAGATGGTATTAGTAATAACATTAGCAAATTTGCTGATGATACAAAACTGGGTGGCTGGGTGAAATGTAATGAGGATGTTAGGAGATTACAGGGTGACCTGGATAGGTTAGGTGAGTGGTTAGATGCATGGCAGATGCAGCTTAATGTGGATGAATGTATGGTTATCCACTTTGGTGGCAAGAACAGGAAGGCAGATTACTACTTAAATTGAATCAATTTAGGTAAAGGGGCAGTACAAAGAGATCTGGGTGTTCTTGTACAACAGTCAATAAAGGTAAGCATGCAGGTACAGCAGGTAGTGAAGAAGGCTAATAGCATGCTGGCCTTCGTAACAAGAGGGATTGAGTATAGAAGCAAAGAGGTTCTTCTGCAGCTGTACAGGGCCCTGGTGAGACCACACCTGGAGTATTGTGTGCAGTTCTGGTCTCCAAATTTGAGGAAAGACATTCTGGCTATTGAGGGAGTGCAGCGTAGGTTCACGAGGTCAATTCCAGGAATGGCGGGACTACCTTACGCTGAAAGACTGGAGCGACTGGGCTTGTATACCCTTGAGTTTAGAAGACTGAGAGGGGATCTGATTTAGACATATAAGATTATTAAAGGATTGGACACTCTGGAAGCAGGAAGCATGTTTCTGCTGATGGGTGAGTGCCGAACCAGAGGACACATCTTAAAAATAGAGGGTAGACCATTTAGGACAGAGATGAGGAGAAACTTCTTCACCCAGAGAGTGGTGGCTGTGTGGAATGCTCTGCCCCAGAAGGCATTTAAGAAAGAGTTGGATAGAGCTCTCAAGGATAGTGGAATCAAGGGTATGGAGATAAAGCAGGAACAGGATACTGATTAAGGATGATCAGCCATGATCATATTGAATGGTGGTGCAGGCTCGAAGGGCAGAATGGCCTATTCCTGCACCTATTGTCTATTGATATTCTGGCTGATATCACTATCTATGGAAGATCTAGTGCCTGCTGATTATACCCTGGATCATAGTCTGGTTGCTGCTAACATGCAAGCTAAATTCACAAGGCACACCCTTTATTCTCAATGTTAAGTTTCTGTGTTAAGTTTGACGATATGGGAGTCTGAATTATTAATGAGGTGAGTTGTGTTTACCAAACGTCAATCCCTATCATTGGATCACACTGCTGCCTCACGAGAATTCACCATGCTGCTTGTGAAAAGCATAAAATATTCAGCAAGATGATCTCAAAGTCAAGATGGGCCTTCCTGGATTTTTCGGTTGATCTTGTCATGTGCCTTGCCATAGCCCATGTCACTCAAGCTTGTACAAGTTTCCATCCAGTGAATCAAAATGTACCTGCTGACTCTTCCCTCATTGTTCTCTCTCACAAGATATATGACACATGCAGGAAGAGGAAGCTGAAAGAGCCCAGTAGAGTTATAGAGTCATATACAATGGAAACAGACACTTCAGTCCAACACATCCATGCCGAGCAGATATTCTAATTAATCTAGTCCCATTTGCCAGCATTTGGCCCTTATCCCTCTTAACCCATCATATTCAAATCCCCATCCAGATGCCTTTTAAATGTTGTAATTGTACCATGCTTCCATCATTTCCTCTGGTAGTTCATTCCATACAGCAAACACTAGGGAAGCAAACCCAGAGCATGCAGTATGCGTATAACTCCCTTCCAACATCCCCCAGAACAGATTCAACCACATCAGTGCGCAATTATGTTTGAGTAGCAAAGCAAGATCAATCTGGGATGAAAGCACAGGACATGCCTGAGCAATTGATGGGGGAAGGGGCACTTGCGACCATTAACACTCAGAAGATTGAGAGTGGGCTTGGTGACACCCAACTCACCCTGAACTGAGCAGTGCTCAATCTATCTCAGATTATCCTGGAAGGGGAAGGTGTCTCAAACATTTCAACGGCAGGTAAAGCTCGCTCTCTCATGCTACTACAGTGCATGAGTAGTTTTCTCCACTAACAGGATGTTGTCATCAACACAAGAAGATGTCTGATTGGAGTTCCAGGCCGGTGTGATGCCAGGTGTATACCCAAGTATGTGTACCCCAACGACTGACAGACCATATCAAATAACACATCACGTTGACCACTCAATGCTGGTAGAATGCCATCCATGCTCAACCAGCCCATGCTTACAAGACCAAGAAAAATATATGTACCATTAGATGTGATTCTGTTACTGGAAATTATTTATTAAATAATTTGGACGGTGCTACTGACTTAACATCATCAGCTGGGCTCACATTTTCATGTGCTAATCGCTACATAAGTAAATACACAGGACTTTGTATTGTGCAGACCAAAAAAAAACATCTGAGCATACATCATACTTTTTTCAAAAAAGGATGTCATGGAAACAGCCAAACTCTACTGCATCCCCATGGCAATGCCCTAACCAATCAAAATTTACCTGCGTGTGGTTGAGAATTAAGATTGATGGTTTAATGTTCTTGCTGGATCTATGCCAAATATGGACAAACAAATCAGTACCATCTTCTTCTTCTGCCTCAAACGGTTCTCTTTTCTCAAGACCTTATTCTGACGAGTGTAAGAAAGATAGCTTTAACTTCTAGTTTACTTTCAGCAATGTTTAACTGAAACATATTTACAAATGCTGAAGGTGGGGAAGCTTGTTAGTGCCACCCCGGACGGTATAAACTAATGTGGCAAATTCAAAATTTAAAACCTTGAGAACTCTGAAGACTTTGAAACCATGTAATCTTTGTTTTTAGTGTGTGTGTATGTGTTGACATTTTGTCAATTGTTAAATGACAACATTCCCCTTTCTTTCACTCAAGATAACCTTGCACTTGGCTCCTTAATTTTGAAGAGTATGATAATTTAGTTGAAATCTGATAGCTGTATGTTCAAAAGAAATAAAAGCTTTCATTAAAACTTAGTTAGCAAAGGTTTAAAAGAAGGAAGCTGATTCCTCCTCTTCTTATCATCATAATCTATTCCTTGGATAGATTGCAAAGACATTATTTCAATGACTTGTGATACATCCAGGTGAATAATATTAATTTCTAGCTAAACTTCACAAGACCCAAAGCCAATTTAAATCGTATAATTTAAAAGAATTACATATACCAAATTTCTGAAGTTCACCTCTGAAATGTCTTCATCACCGAGAAGGGATGTGATGATTTGATGTACTGAAGCAGAATTAACAAACTTACACTTCAGAAACAATTTGAGTGCCTCCATTGTATTTGTATGGCGCACTGCAAGCATTCCTGCTTTCAATATCTCAGTGTTGTTTTAACTTAAAACAGTAAGAAGAAGTAATCAGATAATTTTAATTTTAGGTGATAGACTGTATCCAAGAAGTGATATTGATCAATAAAAAATAGAAAATAGGAAAGGACAGTTAAGGACAAGCAAATCATTATTAGCAAATGCAACAATATCTGAAATTTAACTTACCATCCTACAGTTTTATTTTAAAATAAAGTTCCTCATCTTCTAACATAAATTCAAAGTGCAGATTTTACAAAACACTTACCATTGAGTGTTGGAGAAACAAAACTCTGTTTAATTAATTCAATCTGTGAATAACTTTCTCATTCAAATGCATTCTGGCATATTTACTGCTTGTTCATTATTTATCAAGTTGTGCTCATTTAGAGCTCTGAGGACTAACTTCAGCGAGAACATTAAATCTTTAAAAGATTACTGTTTATCCATGAACTATTGTAAACTCTAAATGGAAAAATACCATACTCAAGGATCTTTCTCTTAGATGAGCAATATAAAATTCTTGAAGGAAGGGCTTCATTTGATGTAAATAGGAACGATTATAAGTTAACTATAAAATGATAACAATAAATAATTTCCAAATGCTTACTAAAGTGTTACCTTTCTTGATTGTGGCATTGCTGCACTGGAACATTTTTTCTATTCACGCGGGAATGGGCTTGTGCAAAAGGGCCTTGGGTAATTTTATTTGGATAGGAAGTGATATTAAATTCTAAAGTAATTGCACTCCAAAGTTTCATGAGTAGCTTGGACCAAAACAACTTCAGTAAAGTGGCAAAGACTACCCTTTGATCTAAAAGACTTGGAGGAAGAAATAGATTATCTTGTGCTTCCATCCATAGTGTTACTGAATCATACAGAACAGAGCAGACTCTTCAATCCAAACGTTCTTGCCGACCTGGTTTCACATCACATAGAACGTAGAACATTACAGCGCAGTACAGGCCCTTCGGCTCTCTATGTTGTGCTGAACCTGTGAAACCAATCTGAAGCCCATCTAATCTATACTATTCCATTTTCGTCCATATGCTATCCAATGACCATTTAAATGCCCTTAAAGTTGGCGAGTCTACTACTGTTGCAGACAATGCATTCCATGCCCCTACCACTCTGTGAGTAAAGAAATTACCTCTGATATCTGTCCGATATCTATCACCTCTCAACTTAAAGTTATGACCCCTGTGCTAGCCATCAGCATCCGAGGAAAAAGACTCTAACTGTCCACCCTATCTAACCCTCTGATTAGCTTATGAGTCTCAATTAAGTCACCTCGCAACCTTCTTCTCCCCAGTGAAAGCAGTCCCAAGTCCCTCAGCCTTTCCTCATAAGACTTTCCCTCCATATCAGGCAACATCCTAGTAAATCTCCTCTGAACCCTATCCAAAGCTTCCGATGGTGGTGACCAGAACTACACGTAATACTTCAACTGCAGCTGCACCAGAGTTTTGTACAGCTGCAGCATGACCTCATGGTTCTGAAACTCAATCCCTCTACTAATAAAAGCTAACACACCATATGCTCTCTTGAGAACCCTATCAACCTGGGTGGCAATTTTTAGGGATCTATGTACATAGATGCCGAAATCCCTCTGCTCATCTACACTACCAAAAATCTTACCATTAGCCTAGTGCTCTGCTTTTCTGTTGCTCCTTCCAAAGTGAATCACCTCACACTTTTCTGCATTAAACTCCATTTGCCATCTCTCAGCCCAGCTCTGCAGATTATCTATGTCCTTCTATAATCTACAACATCCTTCTGCACTGAGCACAATTCTTACAACCTAATATCATCTGCAAATTTACTAACCCATCTTTCTATGCCCTCATCTAGGTCATTTATAAAAATGACAAACAGCAGTGGACCCAAAACAGATCCTAGCGGCAAACACTAGTAACTGAACTCCAGGATGAATATTTCCCATCAACTACCACCCTCTGTCTTATTTCAGCAAGCCAATTTCTGATCCCATGTTCCTAACCATGTCCTGAGTTTATCTGCCTTTTCTGTTAGGCCTCTTGCATTAAAATAAATGCTGTTTAAGTTATCAGTCCGAAATCGCCCTCAATCCCATGCCTCCATATTTTGTGTAATAGCTTACTGTGGGGAACCTTGTCAAATTCCTTACTGAAGTCCATCTACACCACATCAACCACTTTACCCTCATCCACCTTTTCAGTCACCTTCCCAAAGAACTCAATAAGGTTTGTGAGGCATGACCTACCCTTCACAAAACCATGTTGACTATCCATAATCAACTTATTCTTATCGAGATGATTATAGATCCTATCTCTTATAACCTTTTCTAACACTTGCCCCACAAAGTAAGGCTCACTGATCTATAATTACTACTCCCCTTCTCGAACTAGGCAACAACATTTTCTATCCTCCAGTCTTCTGGCACAAGGATGTCTCAGAGAGGGTGCAGAATGCTGTTAAGGGGGAGACGATCCAGGAGAAGGTAATTGCATACATTGGAAACAATGACCTAGGAAAGGAAAAGGTTGATATTCTGAAGGGAGAATATAGAGAGTTAGGCAGGAATTTAAAAAGGAGGACCTTGAGAGTAATAATATCTGGATTACTCCTGATGCTACGAGCTAGTGAGGGTAGGAATAAGAGGATAGAGCAGATTAATGCATGGCTGAGGAGCTGGTGTATGGGAAAGGATTCATATTTTTGGATCATTGGAATTTCTTCTGGGGTAGAATTGACTTGTATAAGAAGAATGGATTGCACTTGAATTGAAAGGGGACTAATATACAAGCAGAGAGATTTGCTAGAGCAGCTCGAGAGGATTTAATGAGTAAGGTGTGGTAGAGTGGTGGGGCTGGCCAGGGAGATAGTGAGGAAAGAGATCAATCTGAGACTGGTACAGTTGAGAACAGAAACGAGTCAAGCCGTCAGGGCAGGCAGGGACAATGCAAAGAATAAGGTAGGACTGATGAATTAAACTGCATTTATTTCAATGCAAGAGGCCTAACAGGAAAGGCAGATGAACTCAAGGCATGGGACTGGGATACTAGAACAATTACAGAACATGGCTCAGGGATAGACTGGACTGGCAGTTTAATGTTCTAGGATACAAATGGTACAGGAAGGGCAGAAAGGGAGGCAAGAGAGGATGGGGAGTGGTGTTTTTGATAAGGGATAGCATTACAGCTGTACTGAGGGAGGATTTTCTCAGAAATACATCCAGGGAAGTTTTTTGGGTGGCACTGAGACATAAGAAAGGGATAATCACCTTATTGGGATTGTGTTATAGAGCCCCTAATAGTCAGAGGGAAATTGAGAAACAAATTTGTAAAGAGATCGCAGTTATCTATAAGAATTATAGGGTGGTTATGCTCCGGGATTTTAACTTTCCAAACATAGTTGGGACTGCCGTAGTGTTAAGGGTTTAGATGGAGAAGAATTTGTTAAGCATATACAAGAAAATTTTCTGATTCAGTCTGTGGACGTGCTTACTAGTGAAGGTGTAGAACATGACCTATTCTTGGGAAATATGGCAAGGCAGGTGACTGAGGTGTCAGTGGGGTGGCACTTTGGGGCCAGCGACCATAATTCTATTAGTTTTAAAATAGTGATGGAAAAGGATAGACCAGATCTAAAAGTTGAAGTTCTAAGTTGGAGAAGGCCAATTTTGACAGTACTAGACAAGAATTTTCAAAAGCTGATTGGGGGCAGAATGTTTGCAGGTAAAGAAATGGTTGGGAAATGGGAAGCCTTCAGAAATGAGATAACGAGAATCCAGAGGCAATATATTCCTGTCAGGGTGAAAGGAAAAGCTGGTAGGTGTAGGGAATGCTGAATGACTAAAGAAATTGAAAGTTTGGTTAAGAAAAATAATGGAAGCATATGTCAGGTATAGACAGGATAGATCGAGTGAATCCTTTGAACAGTATAAAAGCAATAGGAGTATACTTAAAAGGGAAATCAGGAGGGCAAAAAGAGGGCATGAGATACCTTTGGCACATAGGGTTAAGGAGAATCCTCAGGGGTTTTACAAATACATTAAGAATAAAAGGGTAACTAGGGAGAGAATAGGGCCCCTCAAGGATCAGCAAGGCGGCCCTTGTGGGGAGCCGCAGGAGATGGGAGAGATACTAAACAAGCATTATGCATCAGTGCTTACTGTGGAAAAAGACATGGAAGATGGGGGACTTCAACTTTCCAAATATTGACTGGGAACACTATAGTACGAGTACTATAGATGGGTCAGTTTTTATCCAATGTGTGCAGGAGGGCTTCCTGATACAGTCTGTAGGCAGGCCAACAAGGGGTGAAGCCACATCAGATTTGGTACTGGGTAATGAGCCCGGCCAGGTATTAGACTTGGAAGTAGATGAGCACTTTGGTGATAGCGATCACAATTCTGTTATGTTTACTTTAGTGATAGAAAGGAATAGGTGTATACCACTGGGCAAGAGTTACAGCTGGGGGAAAGGCAATTATGATGCGATTAGGCAAGATTTAGGAAGCATAGGATGGGGAAGGAAACTGCAGGGGATGGGCACATTAGAAATGTGGAGCTTATTCAAGGAAAAGCTACTGTGTGTCCTAGATAAGTATGTACCTGTCAGGCAGGGAGGAAGCTGTAGAGCGCGGGAGCCGTGGTTTACGAAGGAAGTGGAATCTCTGGTCAAGAGGAAGAAGAAGGCTTATGTTAGGATGAGATGTGAAGGCTCAGTTAGGGCGCTTGAGGGTTACAAGGTAGCCAGGAAAGACCTAAAGAGAGAGCTCAGAAGAGCCAGGAGGAGACATGAGAAGTTGTTGGCGGATAGGATCAGGGTAAACCCTAAGGCTTTCTATAGGTATTTAAGGAATAAAAGAATGACAAGAGTAAGATTAGGGCCAATCAACGATAGTCGTGGGAAGTTGTGTGTGAAGTCAGAGGAGATAGGGGAAGCACTAAATGAATATTTTTCGACAGTATTCACTCTAGAAAATGACAATGTTGTCAAGGAGAATACTGAGATACAGGCTATTAGACTAGGTGGGATTGAGGTTCACAAGGAAGAGGTATTAGAAATCCTGCAGAGTGTGAAAATAGATAAGTCCCCTGGGCTGGATGGGATTTATTCTAGGATCCTTTGGGAAACCAAGAAGGAGATTGCCGAGCCTTTGACATTGACCTTTAAATTGTCATTGTCTACAGGAATAGTGCCAGAAGACTGGAGGATAGCAAATGTGGTTCCCCTGTTCAAGAAGGGGAGTAGAGACAACCCTGGTAATTATAGACCAAAGAGCCTTATTTCAGTTGTTGGTAAAGTGTTGGAAAAGGTTATAAGAGATAGGATTTATAATCATCTAGAAAAGAATAATTTGATTAGCGAGAGACAGCATGGTTTTGTGAAGGGTAATTCGTGCCTCACAAACCTTATGAGTTCTTTGAGAAGGTGACCAAACAGGTAGATGAGAGTAAACTGGTTGATATGGTGCATATGGATTTCAGCAAGGCGTTCGGTAAGGTTCCCCACAGTAGGCTATTGTACAAAATGCAGAGGAATGGGATTGTGAGAGGCATAGCAGTTTGGATCAGTAATTGGCTTGCTGAAAGAAGACAGAAGGTGATGGTTGATGGGAAATGTTCATCCTGGAGTCCAGTTACTAGTGGTGTACTGCAAGGGTCGGTGTTGGGTACACTGCTGTTCGTCATTTTTATAAATGATCTGGATGGGAGCGTAGAAGGGTGGGTTAGTAAATTTGCAGACGACACTAAGGTTGGTGGAGTTGTGGATAGTGACAAAGGATGTTGTAGGTTACAGAGAGACATAGATAAGCTGAGAGGTGACAAATGAAGTTTAATGCGGACAAGTGTGAAGTGATTCACTTTGGTCGGAGTAACCGGAATGCAAAGTACTGGGCTAATGGTAAGATTCTTGGTAGTGCAGATGAGCAGAGAGATCTCGGTGTCCAGGTACACAAATCCTTGAAAGTTGCCACCCAGGTTGACAGGGTTGTTAAGAAGGCATACAGTGTTTTAGCTTTTATTAACAGAGGGATCGAGTTCCAGAACCATGAGGTTATGCTGCAGCTGTACAAAACTCTGGTTCGGCTGCACTTGGAGTATTGTGTACAGTTCTGGTCACCACATTATAAGAAGGATGTGGAAGCTTTGGAAAGGGTGCAGAGGAGATTTACTAGGATGTTGCCTGGTATGGAGGGAAGGTCTTACGAGGAAAGGCTGAGGAACTTGAGGCTGTTTTTGTTGGAGAGAAGAAGGTTGAGAGGTGACTTAATAGAGACATATAAGATAATCAGAGGGTTAGATAGGGTGGACAGGGAGAGCCTTTTTCCAAGTATGGTGACAGTGAGCACGAGGGGGCATAGCTTTAAATTGAGGGGTGATAGAGGAACAATTGATGTCAGAGGTAGTTCCTTTACTCAGAGAGTAGTAAGGGTATGGAATGCTTTGCCTGCAACAGTAGTAGATTCGCCAACTTTAAATGCATTTAAGTCGTCATTGGACAAGCATATGGACGTACATGGAATAGTGTAGGTTAGATGGGCTTCAGATTGGTATGACAGGTCGGTGCAACATCGAGGGCTGAAGGGCCTGTACTGCGCTGTAATGTTCTATATTCTATATAGAATGTAGGGAAATAGACGGTGACATCTTGAAAAATGTCCATATTACAGAGGAGGAAGTGCTGTATGTTTTAAAACGCATAAAACTGGTTAAATCTGCAGGCCCTGATCAGGTGTACCCTAGACCTCTGAGAGAAGCTAGGGAAGTGATTGCTAGGCCTCTTACTGAGATATTTGTATCATCGATAGTCACAGGTGAGGTGCCAGAAGACTGGAGGTTGACTAACATGGTGCCAGTGTTTAAGAAGGGTGGTAAGGACAAGCCAGGGAACTATAGACCAGTGAGCCTGACGTCGGTGGTAGGCAAGTTGTTGGACGGAATCCTGAGAGACAGGATGTACATGTATTTGGAAAGGCAAGGACTGGTTAGGGATAGTCAACATGGTTTTCTGCATGATGAAGGGCTTTTGCCCGAAACGTCGATTTTACTGCTCCTCGGATGCTGCCTGAACTGCTGTGCTTTTCCAGCACCACTCTAATCTAGACTCTGCATGGGAAATCATGTCTCATGATGAAGACTGAGACTTTTGAAGAAGTAACAAAGATGATTGATGAAGGCATAGTGGTAGACGTGATCTATATGGATTCAGTAAGGCGTTCGACAAGGCTCCCCATGGGAGACTGATTAGCAAGGTTTGATCTCATGGAATACAGGGAGAACTTGCCATTTGGATACAGAACTTGCTCAAAATAGAAGACAGAGGGTGGTGGTGGAGGGTTTTTTTTTAGACTGGAGGCTGGTGACCAGTGGAGTGCCACAAGGATTGGTGCTGGGTACAATAATTTTCATCATTTATATGAATGATTTGGATATGAGCTTAAAAGTTATAGTAAGTTTACAGATGATACCAAAATTGGAGATGTAATGGACAGTGAGGATTACAATAGGGTCTTGATCAGATGGGCCAATGGACTGAGGAGTGGCAGATGGAGTTTAATTTAGATAAATTTGGGGTGCTGCATTTTGGGAAAGCAAATTTTAGGAGGACTTATAGACCTAATGGTAAGGTCCTAGGGAGTGTTGCTGGACAAAGAGACCTTGGAGTGCAGGTTCATAGCTCCTTGAAAGTAGAGTTGCAGGTAGATAGGATAGTGAAGGCAGCGTTTGGTATGCTTTCCTTTATTGGTCAGAGTATTGAGTTCAGGAATTGGGGTCATGTTGCAGCTGTACAAGACATTGTTTAGGCCACTTTTGCCATGTTGCATGCAATTCTGATCTCCTTCCTATTGGAGGAATGTTGTGAAACCTGAAAGTGTTCAGGAAAGATTTACAAGCATGTTGTCAGGGTTGGAGGATTTGAGCTATTGGGACAGGCTGGGACTGTTTTCCCTGGAGCATTGGAGGCTGAGGGGTGACATTGTAGAGGTTTATAAAGTCATTAGGGGTGTAGAAAGGGTAAACAGACAAGGTCTTTTTCTGGGGTGGGGGAGTCCAGAACTAGAGGGCATAGGTTTAGGTTGAAAGAGGAAAGATATAAAAGAGACTAAGGGGCAACTTTTTCATGCAGAGGATGGTGCGTGTGTGGAATGAGCTGCCAGAGGAAGTGGTGGAGGCTGGTACAATTGCAACATTTAAAAGGCATCTGGATGGGTATATATATAGGAAGGGTTTGGAGGGATATGGACCGGGTGCTGACAGGTGGGACTTGATTGGGTTGAGATATCTGGTCGGCATGGACGAGCTGGACTGAAGGATCTGTTTCCATGCTGTACATCTCAAGACTCTCAAGACTCTGTTGACACCTGTCGACAAAGGTGATATAAAGATCAAAACCAAAGGCTCTGCAATCTCCTCCCTGGCTTCCTAGAGAATCCTAATATCCTCCCTGGCTTCCCAGAGAATCCTAGGATAAATCCCATCCAACCAGGGGACTTATCTGTTTTTACACTTTCCAGAAATGCTAACCCCTCCTCCTGTGAACCTCCACCCCACCTCGCCTGTATCTCAGTATTCTCCTTATCAACATTGTCTTCTTCCAGTGTGAATACTGACAAAAAATATTCATTTCGTGCTTCCACTATCTCCTCTGACTCCACGCACAACTTCCCACTACTATCCTTGATTAGCCCTAATCTACTCTACTCATTCTTTTATTCCTAGTATACCTACCTCTTTTTAACTCTTTTTTAAAGTCTTTCCTGGTTAGCTTGTAACTCTCAAACACCCTAATTTAGCCTTCACATCTCATCCTAACATAAACCTTCTTCTTCCTCTTGACAAGAGATTCAACATCCCCAGTAAACCACAGCTCCCACGCTTAACAACGTCTTCCCTGCCTGACAGGCACATACTTGTCAAGAACCTGCAATAGCTGTTCCTTGAATAAGCTCCACATTTCAGTTGTGCCCATTCAGTGCATACTAAATTTAGCCTAATTACATCATAATTGCCTTTCCCTGAGCAATTACTCAGCCCTGTGTTATATACCTATTCCTTTCCATTGCTAAAGTAAACATAACTGAACTGTGGTCACTATCAGCAAAGTGTTCACCTACCTCCAAATCTAAGACTTGGCCAGGTTCGTTATCCAGTACCGAATCCAATGTGGCCTCGCCCCTTGTTGGCTTGTCTGCATACTATGTAAGGAAGCTCTCCTGCACACATTAGATTCAAAAGTGACCCATCCAAAGTGATTGAACTGTAGTATTCCCAGTAAATATTTGGAAAGTTAAGACCACCATAACAACTGCCTTGTTGCTATTGCTCCTATCCAGAATCACCTTTGCTATCTTTTCCTCTACATCTCTGGAACTATTTGGAGGCCGATAGAAAGCTCCCAACAGGGTGACATGTCCTTTCCTGTTTCTGACCTCAGCCCATACTACCTCAGTAGACGAGTCCTCAAGCGTCCTTTCTGCAACTGCAATACGGTCCTTGACTAACACTGCCACACCAGCCCCACCGCTCCCCCCCACCCCACCCCATTGCCTTTTACCATCTTCTCCGTTCTTACTGAAACATCGGATGCTCCTGGCGTTGAAGTAGACACACTTCAAACCGACTTCTTGCTTGCCAGTGCCCTCATGCAACCTTGAAAACTTATTCGAACCTCACTACTCTCAAACACCTGTATACTTAAGCTACAATTTGTGTTCTCATCCCCCTGCTGAATTAGTTTAAACCCACCTGATTTCCCAAACTAAACTAGTTCCATTTTCCTACGTTTGGTCCATATCCCTTTAAACTTTTCCAGTTCACACACTTGTCCAAATATCATTTTAAATGTTGTGTAGGATTGAGAAAAAATTCCCATCATCTAGAACACTGAACAAAACCCTGGACTTTTCAAAACTTTTAAAAGGTAAATGGAAGCTGGAATGGGTTCTGTGGAGAATATACAAACAGAACCCACAGATGGCTGCCTGGAACCCTTGGGCAGCCTGGAATTCCAATTTCCACATCCTCTCCAAAAGAACAATCAACTGAAACTGACTCTAGCCAAAGACAGCTTCTACACCTCAGCACAATGGTTTGGAGCCTACAGAGATATTGGACATTCAGCTTCACTCAAAATCCATTCACACATAGTCTTAATGATGGGGAAACCAATTCCTTTCAGAAAGAAACACCAGAAACACAATGGATCACACAGATTTGAGGGGAGATAATGGGGCACACCGTCAGTATAATTGCTAGCCCTGATCTCACCTGGAGAAGAGCCTTTTTCAAAAACAAGCTTCTGCAGAAACTGCTTCCCCACAGGCATCCAGCCCCAAAAGGCAGCTTCTGAACCAATAACCACAGACGCCCATCAGAGAAACTGAATCAGGGAGCCAAACCAAAAACGTCATTGGAACAAAGAGCATCCAAGCGGGGGGAGGCTAACCAAGCACCATCCAAACAAGAGCTTCCAGATACGGGCCTGTTCCGAACCAAGAGAACTGACGGCAAGAACCTCAACAACCAGGCATGCTTCAAAGACCTGTTTTCCTCAATGGTGAGCTGAAACTCCTGAGACCCTAAAGTTCCAACCTAGTGAGCAGGAAGGGGAAGACTAGGTGACAGTGAGTTGGGACCCCAAGGGTAGGAAGCCTGATTAAAGATTCTGTAATTAAAACTGTTGCATTTAGGTTCTAATAGTATTTAATCTAGCTATTAGTATATTTAGTAGTATTACTGTCCTCTGTGTGGTTGATTGTGTTAATTTCCCCGTTTATTGCATTTACCTATATTTTCTGTATTATACTTACCTTTCGCATTTTAAATAAACACAGAGATTCTATTGTGCTAAAACACTCATCTACTGCCTTCTTCATTTCACATTCCCTAAACATGTCCAGTGTCCAGAATCAGGGATCTGGGGGTGATTCAAACCACTTAAAAATCAGAAAATTACTGATTGCAAACCAGAGCCCAACTGTTGCAACAGTACCTGTATCTATCACTTACTCAGGCAGTTCACTCCACATACAGACCACCCCTCTCTGTGAAAACATTGCCCCTTAGGCACCTTTTTAACCTTTCCCCTCTCACCTTAAGACTCTGCTCTCTAGTTTTCAATCCTCCTGCCCTAGGGAAAAGACCTTTGCCATTCATCTTCTCTATGCCCCTCATAATTTTATAAACCTCTATAAGGTCACCCCCCCTATGGATTTTGGTCCTATAGGTTATGACATTTCCAGGGCATTTTCAATTTCTTTAACTACTTTGGGAGTTTGTGCCTTGACTAGTTTTCAGTAGTGAGTCCCAAATCCCCACTGCTTTGTTTTATGCTGCTACAACTAAATCTGTTGTGGGAATGGTGTATTTTTATTATGTTGTGTTTTTTTTAAAGATCAGACTGAAATGAGAAAGAAATGTTGTAAAATCTGTGTTTAAGAGGTGACTGGATGTTTTGAAATCAGGTAATTTGACACCCACACTGGTCACTGTAGAAGCACCTATCTAAACAAGGAAAAAAAGATGGAACTTCAAGTTGCAGGTGATTTGGAACCAAAAGGGTGGACAGGTATAGTTTTTATTGGCAACAAGAAGTTGATTGATCTATAGACTAATGACCATACATCAATGACTGAGACCTTTTGTCTGCCAACAACTGTGTGATTGGTAACTGAACAGCTTAGAGTTGGGAAGCAGTCATAAAGTCAGAGAGATATGCAACACGAAAACAGACCCTTCGGTCCAATTCATCCATGCCAACCAGATATCATAAATTAATCAAGTCCCCTTTGCCAGCACTTGGCCAATATCCCTCTAAACCCTTCCTAATTATTTACGCATCCAGTAGCCTTTCAAATGTTGTAATTTTCACAGACAGAAAAAGTGCGCATTTTCATTTCTTCACCATTTCGGGAGTAGCCCCCTATTCTCTGAATTGAAATGCACTGTAAACAGGAAGAAATCATTTTGTCTTTCCTGCAATAATTTTTGTAAGTCGTGAGTTTTAACAGAAAAGTCAGAGGCCTCCTGTCTCTTACCAACCAGTAGAAGCATCTGGAGAAAGCCAACTGGGGCAAAGTGCGGGCCAGCAGAAGAGACAATAAGGCACAGAAGCTGAAATAGGCCATTCAGTCCATTGAGTCTGCTTTGCCACTCAATGAGATCATGGTTGATCTATTAATCCTCATCCCAACCTTGTTGCTTTTTCCACATAATCCTTGATTCCCTTACTGATAAAAAGTCTATCTCATCCTTGAATACACTGAATGACCAAGCCTCATAAGGATTTTCTTAACAAATCAACCTGGGAACTGAACTGTCTTTCCAGTTATTCCCTTCTGTCTAATATCCTATTTTCCATTTCTCTTTGCATTTAAGGGAGGGTTTATAAAGGGATTAGAGTTTTTCTTAATAATGCCATATGCCAGTAGAACATAGAACAGGACAGCACAGTACAGGCCCTTTGGCCCTCGATGTTGCGCCAGTTTTTTATCTTACTCTAAGATTAGACTAACCCACATACCCCTCATTTTACTAATGTCCATGTGCCCATCCAAGAGTCGCTTAGACATCCCTAATGTATCTGACTCCACTATCACTACTGGCAATGCATTCCACGCACCCACCCACCTCTGATATCTCCCCTAAACCTTCCTCCAATCACCTTAAAGTTATGTTCCCGCCTTGGAAAATAGACAGTTCTGCCTTGGGAAAAAAGTCTCTGGCTAAACACTCTAACCATGCCTCTCATCATCTTGTACACCTCTAGCAAGTCACCTCTCATCCTTCTCTGCACCAATGAGAAAAGCCCCGGCTCCCTCAACCTTTCTTCATCAGACAAGCCCTCCAGTCCAGGCAGCATCCTGGTAACTCTCCTGTGCACCTTCTCTAAAGCTTCCACATCTTTCCTATAATGAGGCGACCAGAACTGAACACAATATTCCAAGTGTGGTCTAACTAGGGCTTTAGAGAGCTGCAGCATAACCTCATGGCTCTTAAACTCAATCCCCCATTAATGGAAGCCAAAACACCTTGCACCTTCTTAAAAACACTATCAACCTCGGTGGTAACTTTGAGTGTTCCATGGACACGGACCTCAAGATCACTCTGTTCTTCCACATTGCCAAGAATCCTGCCTTTAACCCTGTATTCTGCATTCAAATTCAACTTCCACAGTGAATGACTTCACACTTTTCCGGGTTGAACTCCATCTGCCACTTGTCAGCCCAGTTCTGCATCCTGTCAATGTCTTGTTGCAACCTACAACAGCTCTCCACACTATCCACAACTCCACCAACCTTTGTCTCATCGGCAAACTTACTAACTCACTCTTCCATTTCCTCATCAAAGTCATTTATAAAAATCACAAAGACCAGTGGTCCCAGAACCGACCCCTGCAGGACACCACTGGTCACCGAGATCCAGGCTAAATTCTTTCCATCTACTACTACCCTCTGTTTTCTATAGGCCAGCCAATTCTATATCCAGACAGACAGGTTTCTCTGTATCCCATGCCTCCTTACTTTCTGAATGAGCCTACTCTGGGGAACCTTATCAAACGTGCTGCTAAAATCCATGTACACCACATCCACTGCTCTACCTTCATCAATGTGTTTTGTCACATCTTCAAAGAATTCAATAAGGTTTGTGAGGCATGACCAGCTCCTCACAAAGCCATGCTGACTATCTTTAATTAAACTATAGATTTTTAAGTAATCCTAAATCCTGTCTCTCAGAATCCTCTCCAATAATTTGCCCACTACTGACATAAGACTGACTGGCCTGTAATTCCCAGGATTATCCCTATTCTCTTTCTTGATTAAGGGAATAACATTTTCCAGCCTCCAATCATCTTGCACTACTCCAGTGGACAGTGAGGACACAAAGATCATTGCCAAAGGCGCAGCAATTACTTCCCTCGCTTCCTGTAGTAAGCTTGGGTATTCCCCATCTGGGCCAGGAGACTTATCCATCCTTATGATTTTCAAAGTTTTCAGCACATCCTCCTTCTTAACACAAGCCTATTTGAGCAGATCAGTCAGGTTCACATTGTCCTCAAGGTTCAAGATTCCTCTCATGGTGAATACTGAAGCAAAGTATTAATTAAGGACTTCCTCTACTTCCTCCGACTCCAGGCGTAAGTTCCCTCCACCATCCCTAATTGTCTCTAACCTCACTCTGGCAATCTTGTTGTTCCTCACATACGTGTAGAATGCTTTCAGGCTTTCCTTAATCCTACCAGCTAATGCCTTTTCATATCCCCTTCTAGCTCTCCTAAGTTCATTCTTTGGTTCCTTTCTGGCTACCTTGTAACTGTCTAAGGCTTTGTCCTTAGAAAGAAGTAAGCTCTTTCTTCTTGACAAGATGTTCCACAGCCCTAGTCACCCATGGTTCTTTCAACCAACCATCCCTTCCTTGCCTCAGTAGGACAAATTTATCCAGAACTATCAACAAGTGCTTCCAAAACAACCTCCATATTTCTGTTGTGCATTTCCCTCAGAACATCTGTTCCCAATTTAGGCACCCCAGTTCCTGCATGATAGCATTATAATTCTCCCTCCGCCAATGAAATACTTCCTCATACCATCTGCTCCTATCCCTCTCCATGAGTATAGTAAAGGTCATGGAGTTATGATCACTATCACCGAAATGCTCTCCCATCAAGAGATTGGACACCTGGCATGGTTCGTTGCCAAGCACTAAATCCAGTATGGCTTCCCCTCTAATTGGCCTATCTACATATTGCATCAGGAACCCTTTCTGGACAAACTTGACAAAAACTGCTCCATCCAAACTACTTAAATTAAGTAGGTTCCAATCAATATCAGGGAAGTTAAAGTCACCCTGTTACTTCTACACATTTCCAAAATCTGCCTCCCAATCTGCTCCTCTGTGTCTCTGTTGCTATTGGGGGACCTGTAGAAAACTCCCAATAAAGTGACTGCTCCTCTTCTGTTTCTGACTTGCATCCATACTGACTCTGTAGACAAAGACTCCTCAATAATCGCCCTTTCTGCAGTTGTGATATTATCCTTGATTAGCAATGGCTCTCCTCCAACTCTTTTACCTTGTCCTCTATTCCTTTTGAAACATCTAAACCCTGGAACACCCAACAATCGCTCCTGCCCCTGTGATATCCAAGTTTCTGTAATAGTTTATAACTGTTTACCTGTGACTAGTTAAAAATCACGTAACACCAGGTTATATCCAACAGGTTTATTTGAAAGCACTAGCTTTTGGAGCACCGCTCTTGCATTAGGTGATTGTCAAGGATGATGAAGGAGCAGCACTTCATTTTTTAAAAAATTGAGAAACCTATTACTGAAAATGAATGTTTGACAGAGCTGTCAAGAACTAAATGTAAAAATATTGATATTCTATTTCTCATTGAATATGTTCAGCTCCTAATACATTAACCTTAGAGCATCGATTCTGAAAATGTTTAGTTGAAGGAGCCCTTTTCAAATGGATTACTAATCACATAACCACAGTCTAAAGTATGAACTGGCATCTCCAAATCATGATTACCTGCAGCTCGAGTCCAGTTGTTTTTAATTCTTGTTCAGTGCAAAACCCTAGTCCATGCTTTTGGTCAACTTGGTCTGAAAGTCAGATACACTGGGGGGATCGTCATAAAATCTTTAACTTTTCTGCTGACTCCAGGAACTGCAAGGATTAATTTTCAGCATGCTAGCTCAGTAAGGCATAAGACAATGCAGCCTCTATAGGTCAAAGTCTGCGTCAATGTCCTCTCATTGACATTGGGTATCTTAGTGGCCTAGCCAATGTCCTGTACAGCTGTAACATGACATTCCCACTCCTATATTTCTGCTCAATCTGCCTTTAATCCCTCAATCATTTACATTAAATCATTTAAACACCAATTCGTGAAGCCTCTGGCCAAGAAATGGATAGTCAGAATGCATTCTGTTTTAACTGCTCATGATTATCTGTGGCTCACTTAGAATTCCTGTGTTGCAATCAAATTCAAAAAAATTAAAAGGTGTAAAAATTACATTTTTCCTTTCCCTTTCAATAAAAGGTAAATGAAGAGGCTGCACTGAAATTGGCTCTTAGCAGGTCTAATTTGCAAACTCAGAAAGGCAAACATTGGAATGAATTATTTACAGGCACACAAACTATTACACTTCAGGAGCAAATAAAGAAATAACTGTGAATATTTATATTTGGGATGAAAACAGCATTTTTCTCATTTTTTAAGCCAACTACAAATCTAGTCTCACAACTGTTATTACCTTCTCTTTGATCTCCTGAGAATGTTAATGTACTGGTTAATTGGCAGAATTAGGGGAGGTGGAGGTGATCTCTTGGGGACCTCACACTCTCACAAATCCCAATCAGGCAGACACTTCTGCAACTATTCAGGACAGGAGTCAAATACAAGGTCCAGAAATGGACGGCGGCACGGTGGCGCAGTGGTTAGCACTGCTGCCTCACAGCGCCAGAGACCTGGGTTCGATTCCTGCCTCAGGCGACTGACTGTGTGGAGTTTGCACATTCTCCCTGTGTCTGCGTGGGTTTCCTCCCACAGTCCAAAGATGTGCAGGTCAGGTGAATTGGCTGTGCTAAATTGCCCGTAGTGTTAGGTAAGGGGTAGATGTAGGGGTATGGGTGGGTTGCGCTTCGGCGGGGCGGTGTGGACTTGTTGGGCTGAAGGGCCTGTTTCCACACTGTAAGTAATCTAAATAAACTTTAATGATATTGCATTTCCTTAATTGAATTCCATCTCATGCTTGGTGTACTCATTTTGTAAGGTAGTGGTTCTCAAACTCAGGCAACTTGTGATCTGGACAGACTTTCCAGACTTCCTGCAAGGTAATCGAAGGTTTTTCAGAGATGGACTCGTTTCCGCCCAGGATGTGGAAGTGTTGTTTGACCAAGTTTTGAATAGTGTGGACTCAGCTTATTGCAGCACTGAGGGGAAAGAGTCCTGAGAGCAGTGAGAAAATTTCCAGTTAAGTTTCACTGCCATTTCAAATAGTGGGCAGCAGATGATTTCAGACTTATTCAAAACAGAGGCATATTAGAAAACATGAAATACATATGTACATATGAAAAGCAGCAATTCAAGACTCACTGATATTAGTCAGCAAATATTATCTTAAAAATCATTATTACATTATTTTTTACATGCAGCTAATGTTACGTGTTATATTTTTTCATACTTTAGACTGTGTTTATGTGATTAGTAATCCATTTGAAAAGGGCTCCTTCAACTAAACATTTTGAGAATTGACGCTCTAAGGTTAATGTATCAGGAGCTGAACATATTCAATGAGCAATAGAATATCAATATTTTGACATTTAATTTGTGACAGCTCTGTCAAACATTCACTTTCAGTAATAGGTTTTGCAATTTTTTTCAGATGACACCAACTGATTTAATCTGGTAAAGCTATAACAAGGTCAAATAAGTATTTTTGCTAATCCAACAAAAATATTTTTGTCAGAACTGGTCTATCACTTGTCACCTTTCACTTATGGTGAGCATCTCAGCCCTAGATTTTGCAACGTTGACAAATGGAAGTTGGGCCTGGCCATAGTAATGACAAACTGGCAATAACGAATGACAGGTTGATGAATTTTGCAAGACCAGTCATCCTAATTTTAATGGACTTTCTGTCAACGAAAGATCTGGAGAATGGAATAGGCCAAGTAACATAATTAGCTGTGTAGAGAGGGGAGAAAAGTCCAGAAAAGCAATTGTTCTTCATCATTCTTGCTCCCCACTAATGGAAGGACTGATTTTAAGGGATTCCAATTCTAAAATACATAGTCACTGGTGAATGTTTTTTAAGGTAATGTTGAAGTTTCAGTAGGTCCATGCAGTCAGGTGAGGTCATACAGTCTTTGGGCAGAGAAACAGTTTGTCTTGTATGAGATTCCGAGGGAGACACACTGATATATCTGGCTCCTGATTATTGCAATTATGATTAACCAGTTAATATTTATTGCAATTATTACTATCATGCAATAAACTATACACTGCTGCATGGCACAAGTTTTCCTGTTAAGACCCGCAACTGGCCTAGCCTTTGCTCCTTATAATTAGAGAGACCCTTGGACTCAGAACAGAAGGGAGGACTGGTGGCAGCAAACTTTTTCAACAACAGTCGATTAGTGTTTGATAATGTGACAAGGTGTGCAGCAGTGCAGATTCATACTCCATTTGACTTTGAAGAAAACCTTTCGTTTGACCTGAACCATTTTAAGAATATTGCTGCTTTAAGAAGTCTCAATATCTTTAAAGTGGCTGGATTCCCATTAATTCGAAAATAATAACTGGTCCAAAGGCAACCAGTTGTCAATCGACTGGTCAAGGAGCAATTTATTGAAGATTTCACTGCCCGATTGTATCGACAAGCTGGAGTAAAGTGTTTACATTTATCAACTCTGATATATGCGTCATGATATCAAGAGTAAAAATGTCCTTGATCAGAATGGAGATGGGCTCCATACAAATCCATGAAGCCGGACCAATGCCTTAGGATCAGGACACTGTCAAAATGAAGCAATTAATTGCTCTGAACGTGCAAGAGACTGCAAAATAAAGTACTGCAAAAAGCCTGTTCAAATCAATTATCAATTGCCTGGGCCAGAATCCAGGATAATGCTAAGAAGAAAGTACCTAGTTTTAAAACTGTCCTCCTATTCCATTTGTAAGATTAAAAGTTTCCCAAATTATGTTATGGAGCAAGTATCTGTGCTGGCAGAAAGTATTCACTTCCAACGGAAGTTCTGAAGATTACATTATCAGGTTCAGCAGGAAAGATAGCTCCATAAAGTACATCTGGGAGATAAAATGTCCTGCAGTTGAGAAATGATCTACAGAGAATCAGAATCAAGGTCAAAGTGCTACCAATCTTTCAAGTCAAAAGGGACTAGACTCTGGAAGAATTGTGCAACCTCCAGATGGCCCTTTTGTAATGTGAGAGACTTCTGGGAGCTGAGGTAGTGGCAAATCTAAAGGTGGTTCTATGCATCAGTGTGTACAGTAATTGTTAACTAAGGGAAAGTTTAGGCAAAGATATTGGATTAGGTAAGGTTCTGAAGAGTCTATCAAATCTCATCTTAGCCTTCACCTCTTCAAGAAGATCAGTCATCACTTCTCCAGTCTCTCCTCACAACTGAAATATATCACTCTGGAACCAACCTTACAAACTTCTTTTGCATTCTTCATTGCATTCACATTATTTCTACTGTGTGGTGCCCAGAACTCAACGCAGTGCTCCAGCTGAGGTCCAGATAGTGTCTCACTAAGTTTATTATAGCTCCCTACCGTTGTACTCTATGCTTCTATTTATGAAGCCGAGAATATTGCAGAGTGAGACATTGGAATCATTGTCCAACATTGAGGTTTTACAGCACAGAAAGAAGTCTTCAGTTAAACATGTCTATGCTGGTCATCAAACATCCAACCAATCTAATGCTCATTTCCAGCACTTGATATGGAGCTTTGTATGAATTGGATTTCAAGTGTACATTGAAATTTTGCTTCAGTGCCCTGAGGTTTCCTGCCTTTACCACCCAATTAGGTAGAGAGTTCCAGATATGTATGCCATGCTCTTGGTGATAAAACAGTTTAATCAAATCACTTCGAAACCTCCGTCACCTCATTTAAAACTGTGGCCCCTATTTACTGACCCCTCTAAGGGTAAAGTTTCTCCCTGTGTACCCTGTCTATCAGCTTATATACTTTACACCTCAACATCTTTCCAACAGGTCATTTTCATCCTTGTTTTGCTTCTTAATAGCTAAATACTTGCCTGAAAAAAATCTTCAGCTTGAGCTGTTAGAGAACTAATTTTCCAACATTTGCCTTGCATCACTTTCTTTTTTTTTTGCCAAGTTAGATATCACTCAGACTATAGTCCAACAGGTTTATTTGGAAGCATTAGCTTTCGAGACACTGCCTCTTCATCAGGTGGTTGTGCAACAGAGCAAAAGGGTTACAGTGTCATGGAACTGTAATAACATCGTAAAGAAATTGAGTTTTTTTTGCAGTTTTTGTTGTAATATTTAACCAGGGAAATTTCACAGCCATTCTTACTCACCAAGTAATTCAGAGTTCTAGAAGGCTGATCTAACTCTGATTTGCTGTTTCTTATGTGAGCTGGCTTTCTCACATTTCTGAAAGTCTGCACAGTTTCAGGAGCACATTTTAATATTTTGAATGTTTAATGGCTTCTCTATCTGAAGTAAAAGCAAATTATAGCATAATTGTGGATTATGGCAAGTGAAAAATGTATAGTGTCCTTAGACATGCATTTCTCCGAACAGGCTGGCTATTATAGCTGATTAAAATACTGTTATGCACATGTATAAGGCTAACCAAATCTGCATCTGCATTTTAGGCTTTTACACTGAAGGATACCAAATGGTACAATGACCATCAAGGAAGAAAGTGAGGTGGAGAGGCAGGGCAGCTTAAGGACAGATTTTCTTTTTGTTTTAATTTGTTCATAGGGTTGGACAATTACAATTTAAACTATGGCAAAATGTATAGCTTGTCCCTGAGATGACAGTGGTGATCTGCCTTCTTAAACCACTGCAGTCCCTTTGGTGTAGGGACACACACAGAAAGAGAACTCCAATGCTTTGATCTAGCAGTAGTAAAGAGACAGCAGTATAGTTCCCAGCCTGAATAGTGTTTGGCTTTGATAGGATCTCTGTGAGTTCTTCCTGCGTATCTTGTGAATGCACACACTGCTGCTGGAATGTTCCAGTGGTAAAGGGATGAATCTTGAATGTGTAAATTGGGTTGCCAATCAACAAGATGCTTTGCTTTGGATGGTGTCAAGCATTCTGGCTGTTGTTTGGAGCTGCACCCCTTCTGGCAAGTGGCGAGCATTTCATCATACTCTTGACATATGCCTTGCAGATGTTAAATAGGCATTGGAGAGACAGGAGGTCAGTTACTTGCCGCAGAATTCCTAGGCCCTGAACTATTCTTTTAACCAAAGGCTAGTCCATTTCAGTTTCTGGTCAATGGTAACTTACAAAATGTTGCTAATGAGGGACTCAGTGATCGTAATGCCATTGAATATCAAGAGGTGATTGATAGCCACGAGGCAAAAATGAGGACTGCAGATGCTGGAGGTCAGACTCAAGATTAGAGCGGTGCTGGAAAAGCCTGCAGGTCAGGCAGCATCCAAGGAGCAGGAAAATCAAAGTTTTGGGCAGGAGCTGTTCATCATCCCTTCATTCCTGATGAAGGGCTTTTGCCTGAAACGTCGATTTTCCTGCTCCTCGGATGCTGCCTGACCTGCAGTGCTTTTCCAGCACCACTCTAATCTTGATAGGTCGGCACTACCTAGCTGTGGTATGGTATGAATTGTGTTTTCTTTTAAACTCATTTATGGCATGCAGGTTTCCCTTGTAGATCCAGCATTTATTGTTCCTCTGTCGTTGCTCCTGAGAAGGTCATGATGAACTACCGGCTTTAACCGTTCCATGTGGTTTATTTAGATCCACAATGCTAATTGCGAAGAAATTCCAGGATTTTGACCCAGTGACACTGAAGGGACAGAAATACATTTCCAAGTTAGTATGATGAGTGACTTGGAAGAGAACCTGCAGAGTTGGGGGTTTGGAAGGTGCTTTCTAAGGATCTTTGTTGAATCTCTGCAAATCATCTTGTAAGTACACACTGCTGCTATGGAACTTCAGTCCAATCAAGTAGATTGCTATGTCTTGGATAATGTCAAGCTTCTTGAGTGTAGTTGAATCTGCACTCATTCAGGCAAGTGAAAAGTATTCAATCAAACTCCCGATTTGTACTTTGCAAGTAATGGTCAGAAGATAACTTACTCACTGCAAGATTTCTAGCTTCTAACTGGCTCTCGTAGCCATAGTGGTTATATGACTTGTTAAGTTTAGTTCCTGGTGAATGACAACCCTCCAGGAAGCAGATAGTGGTGGATTCAGTGATTTATTTCAATCACTGTAGATGGATTTTCCTGCATTAAATCAAGTACTGTGTTTGCCTATATAACAGGGTTGAACTTAAAAACAAATCCATAATATATAAATTGTTTTGGAATGTCGTTAAAAGCTATATGCACTTTGCTATTTAATTTCTCATTGACAACCATGTTACGCTAGATGGTAATTGTTCCAGTTTACGAATGTGAAGATTTAAATTGGCATTTGATCTGCAATAGAGTTTGAATGAAAAGTCGAGAAGATGAATAATAATAATATAATTTGCTTTGTTTTGTGTGAACCTATGTTTGGTGCTGACCAGCAAACTTATTTTTCATTCAGACCCACCTACGGAGTCAATCTTTTCGACTGTTGTTGCAGGCTACATGAATGAAGGAACTGAGAAGTCAACCAGGTTCATCCCAATTAACACTTCAAATTACAATTGTAGAGACTTGGCTCTGCACTCCGCCTAGCTGTCAACACTCACTGAAATATGCTGTCAACAAGGAGCCTGTAGAGAGTTGGTCGACCTTGGATATCATTGAAGATGTAAATGTGTTTAAGGTATTTTGAGAAAAATGATATAAAGCCACAGAGTATGAAGTGGAAAAATTATAAATAATGAGTTCTCTAATATCTGGGAATTTGGAAGTTAACACATAGGATTGGAAAATATCTCCACATGATAATTCTAAAACAACAGACAAATCGTATTTTGGTCCAAATGAAAGCAGATCAAACGAAAATTAGGGGATGGTTTTAAAAAATAATAAATTGAATACATTTTTTTATAAGTACTGGATTTTTTTTAATGAATAGGCTTCAAAAATATTTTGTAAATATCTCATTGTTTAAAATGAAAGTTGGACAAAACATTATTAAATATTTTTTGCTCACCAGCTGTGAAATCTGAATCTTCCAAATTATTAAAAATGTTGAATCCCTCCCCGTCAGACCAGGATTTTCTCTGTGGGATTCCACACTTCACCATCAGGCTCAGTTGGGGGTTAGAGGCCTCATTGTGTGAGGAAGTCATTCATTATAATTTTATCTGTGGGTCCAATTGACCATCAGAAAATGGGGTCTGTGACAACATTAGATATTGAGTTGACTTTTGAAGCTGAGAGCCAATCAAACAGTTAGCAATATAAATGGAGTAATAGATTGCAACAGAAACAAGGAAAAGGAAAAACAGAGATGCCTTCTCTCCAATTTTTTTCAAGTTTAAATAAAAATATGGCATTTTCAGTCCAGCTCCCACTATTTTGTGTGGGTGGAGGAAACCCTTTACTTCCCAGTTGTTGACTTTTGCAGCAATCAGGTATTCAGGGTAGGTCTCAACATTTGTAGATTGCATTGCCTCCTAGCTTTTCCTGCAAGTATTTATAATAGCTCTCTGGAAATTGCTACTCAGACTCCTTGTTTGGTGGAAGACAGCCAGTAACAACTTTAAAATGTCCACTCCATTCTGCCTCTCTGAAAACAGTCTGGATCGTGATCAAACTGGACAAATGCCATGTAGGTTAGAGGCACTATGTTTTGTGTCCACCCACCTCCACTCTTGGCTCTGGTGATGCCCAGAAATCAAACCCCATGAATCTATAAAAGTTTCTAACACTTAAGTGGAATATTTGCAACACTGGATGGAACGTTCATTTTCAGATGTTTCGTCACCATACTAGATAATATCTTCAGTGGGTCGTCAGATGAAGCACTAGTGGCATGGCCAACTTTCTATTTATGTGTTTAGGTTTCCTTGGATGGGTTAAGTCGTGTGGTGATGCCAGTTCCTGTGGTGATGTCATTTCCTATGGTGCCTACATGGGTTTCCTCCAGGTGCTCAAATTTTCTCCCACCATCCAAAGATGTGCAGGTCAGGTGTATTGGTTATGCTAAATTGCCCATAGTATCCAGGTATGTGTTGGCTAGGTGAGTTCACCATGGGAATTGTAGGGTTACAGGGATAAGGTCGGGGTCTGAGTCTGAGTGAGATGGTCTTCAGAGGGGTGGTGTGGACTTGATATGCTAAATAGTCTTCTTCCACACTTTTGGGTTTCTATGATTCAATTGGTAATCTTCAACAGTTTATCAAACAAGTGTAATGTAAAAAAAAGCATTCTTAACAGAATTTGTTCCTCCGGAGCTGGAGGAGAGGCTATGTTCAGCTAACTCTGTACAAATAGTAATTTTTGCTTTCCATTGACCATTTTACTAGCCTCCCACTCACCCAACACTCTGAACTCAACTGACGGTCACTACCAGCACAAAATTAAAGTGATCGCTCAGATGAATATAATCATTGCCGGTAGTTTGTAGATAGCGCACTAATCAGACATGAGGATTAATGTCTATTGGTCTTCTCATTGTTTGCTTTGGCCATATGCAGGTCATACAGTGCCAAGTCTGGATGTGTCTAGACGGGATGTCTACCCCTTAAATTTGCAATTATGATCAATGCTTAAATTATTGCCTGTTAAATTTGAAAATTGATGCACAGTACTGAGATTATGCAGTAATCTACTTCCAGAAATGATGATCCAATTAATTTAGATTATTTTTATTCTATGGAAGTATGGCTCCTTTTAAAGTAATAACAAGGCTCATTCATGTTTTTTTCTATCAGAACTGTTAGCCCATTTTGCACAGAAGCATAATGTTCCCTCAGACAAACCTTCTGACAATGCTGTAGCATTTAGACAGCCTGTAAGTTAGAGTCTGTTATCAGTATGTTAACTTTTGAAGAGTCAATTTGCTGTTTCTGTTTTTTTGAGAATCAAACATAGTTCTGATTATAGATGATTTAAGGTGATATTCTAAGTAAAGACAGTGATATTAAAAACAATTTAAGACATGCGCAACATATGTGAAGTATGAATTATTGATTGTATTTGCATCCAAATAAAAATAGCTCATGGTAGCTTCCAACGATTGAAAATATTTCATTAAATTATTTGAAACAGTTCTAAATCTGCTGTTAAACAGCAAGTGTATGGAACTTATAAACGCCATTATGGATTTATTTGTGGTCAACGATAATAAAGATATTAGATTGTTGGCTTGTTTAATGCAATTAAAAACACATATTTTGTGATTCAAAGGAGTTTGTTCAAATAGAGCAAAAAAGAACAGTGATGAGGAAATGTTAATTATATAATGAATGCTTTTACACTACAGCACCTTTTAATGTTGTGGAACTGAAAAAAAAACAAGATTGAGGCTAAGTAATCACTTTGAAAATCCAACTCTCAGAAACTAATCCATTTCCACCTCAGAGAGAACACGAGGAGAAGGAGACTCCACTACAAGTGGCAGGAACAGCATTTCCAAATGGAAATTCTGTACTCATGATAATGAAGTAACACACAAAATTGTAACACACAAAATGTGAAGATTTCAAAGCTGGAATCTGCTATCTCCAGAGGTAATGAACTTGGATACAGGCATTGAGCATTTAATTCAGGATTATTTTTCATAGCTAGATTCCATTGTCTTCCAGTCTCCACAAGCATTAAGTTCTGTAGGTAAGGGTCAGAGAGGTGGAGGGCAAATTGAATGTGGGGTAAGGCCCATTGTCGACCTTCACTGAACAGCAGAATGGACTCGATGGGCTGAATGGCGGACTTCTGCTCCTATGTGTTATGGTCTTCCTGGTCTGCTGCCAAGTGAAGTATTTCAGTCAAGTAAGGTCTGTTGAAGGGCCTCAGTCCACCACTGCTGAAACGAAACTAGCAGCAAGCAGAGATTGTTATTAGACAGCCTTTCCAATAACAAGCTACCCATGGGGTATCAGCTAACTTAATTAATCTTAATTAAAGTCTAAGTGCCTAATCAAGGGTCCAGACACTGGGAAGGAAGATGAACGTAACCGCTCAAAATCCAGGAAGTTCCTTCTTAGCAGCACCTTGAAAGTGAACCCCAAGGACGCTACTTGTTTCTCACCCTCTGCCTCACAAACCTCAACCCAAGAATCCCACACTATCTGAGCTAAACCACATCACCTACCATTGTGTTTGGTTCTCCATGATCCTTGAACAAGGGCTCCAAACAGGGAGGTGGTAAATCAAGGCCCATCACCAGGTTTGGGTGTCTTGCTCAAGTCAGGGATAGAGCCGCTATAGTCAGATCAGAAGCCAGGAGCTCCAGGCCAGAAGCAGCACCAGGCCCCATGAATTCCATGCCTGGTCATGCCTGGAAATCTGAGTTTGTTCTGCATGAGCTTTGCCACCAAGGCCTCCTCTGTGGTGCTGCTGGGTGCCAGAGCTGGCAACCTGGAATTATATTGCAGCTCTTATTGGGTGGGATTTCTGGCTTCCGGGTCTTTGAGAGAATGCCCACCAATGACCCCTCCACTGTTCGATTGGCAGGCAGTTCAGGGGGGCTGTCCTGGAAATGACCTCTCTTTGACTGTGATGTCCTGAGACGATTCCAGTTCTACGTTACAGATGGATCCCAAGGAAAGTGGGTGATTGAGTGACATACGGAAAGATCAGAACAATAATACAGGAGGCCAGCTTAAAATACCTTTACTATTTTATTGATGTCAGTAGATTTCTATTTGTTTTGGAGTCACAAGCATTCTCCCTGCTTCAGCCTTTAATTTCAGGAACATGGGTGTCACTGGCTGGGTCCTTGAGCAGCTAACTCAGGTGAATAACAAATGTTGTTATTATCAGCAACACATTCCCAGCAAGAAATTTAAAAAAGAAACATAAGCCAGTCAGGCTAGCTAGCAGCTTGCTGAATGGGGAAGGTGATGGTGGGCATCCTTTATTCACAGGCACACCACCCCCAGTTCAGAGTGTACAGGAAGACGTCAAATCCGATGGTGTGGTGATCTGTTTTGGCGTCTTCAGTGGCATGGTGGGTTCAGACTGGGATTCGATCCCAATGGCCTGGGATTCTTTTGAGATGGCTCCTGCAGCAGCTTACCATCTGTGATTCCAATGACCCAAGGGTTGGAAGCTTTAATGGTGGCTTTCTGAAGCATTGGAGAATGCTATTCCTGTCTTTTCTTTGACCTTGGGAACCCTTGAGCCATGAATTGAACAAAGATGGACATGGTCTTAATTTTATTTTATTTTTCATTTCTGTTCTCAATACAGGTACTGGAGTATGGTGACTTAAACATTTCCCACTGTATTTTGTCATAAAAATACAAATTATAATAAATTACAAAATACAGGACACACCTCATGTTTGTGATCACATTTCTGAAGATATGTTTTTCTCACTTTTTACTCATGAGATTGTGACCATGGCTGTAAATCCTATGGAACAGTGGGGGCGATTATGTGAGCTCATGCCAAGATAATTAATGCATAAAAGGTTCCTGGCTGTTACTTTCAGGAAGACTGACCCATCATTCTTCCAACTTAATAGCAAAATTTTAATCCACTGCCATGAATATAAATTTTGGTCTCTTGCTTAATCAAACTCCCCCCACACTATCTGTTCCAGGCCGGCAGAGGGATTCAAATAATAATTTACAGTTTGCAACAATAAACCAGTAACTTTACATCATGTAAGAATTATGAGGATCAATAAATATGCTTTACAATTATGAGACATTTCTATTTTACTTGAGGATAAATTATAAATGAATAATCCAGCAAAAAACAAACCTATCCATCCTACTTTCTCTAACGTGAAAGCAGCATTAAATGACCTACTTAGATAAAAGTCAATGGAAATGGAGATTGTTACAGTAACATTCACACGTCAATCCATAAAACAATTCAGATAGAGTCACAGAGTCATAGACATGTACAGCATGGAAACAGACCCTTCGGTCCAACTGTCCATGTCGATTAGATATCCCAACCCAACCTAGTCCCACCTACTGGCACCCGGCCAATATCCCTACAAATACTTCCTATTCATATATCCATCCAGATGCCTTTTAAATGTTGCAATTGTACTAGCCTCCACCGCTTCCTCTGGCAGCCCCACACACGCACTACCCTCTGCATGAAAACATTGTCCCTTAAGTCCCTTTTATATCTTTCCCCTCTCATCCTAAACATGTGCCCTCTAGTTTTGGACTCCTCAACCCCAGGGAAAAGACTTTGCCTATTTACCGTATCCATGCCCCTCATAACTTTGTAAACCTCTATAAGGTCACCCCTCAGCCTCTAACGCTCCAGGGAAAACAGCCCTAGCCCATTCAATCTCTCCCTTTAGCTCAAATCTTCCAACCCTGGCAACATCCTCATAAATCTTTTCTGAACCCTTTCAAGTTTCACAATATCCCTCACACAATATTCCAACAGTGGCCCTAACCAATGTCCTGTACAACCTCAACATGACCTCCCAACTCCTGTCCTCAATACTCTGACCAACAAAGGAAAACATACCAAACATATTCTTCACTATCCTATCTACCTGCATATCTTTCAAGGACCGATGAGCCTGCACTCAAAGATCTCTTTGTTCAGGAACACTCCCTAGGACCTTACCATTATATATATAAGTTCTGCTAAGATTTGCTTTCCCAAAATGCAGCACCTCACATTTATCTAAATTAAACTCCATCTGCCACTTCTCAGTCCATTGGCCCATCTGATCAAGATCCCACTGTAATCTGAGGTAACCTTCTTCGCTGTCCACTACACCTCCAATTTTGGTGTCATCTGCAAACTTACTAACTATATCTCTTCTGCACATATCCAAATCATTTATATAAATGTTGAAAAGTAGTGGAGCCAGCACCGATCCTTGTGGCACTCCACTGGCCCCAGGCATAGTTGTTTGTAATAATATGTATGACCAGAAATGGATTGGGCAATCCAGACGAGGTGCAGAATTAGGGAGAGAATGAAGGCAGAATCAATGGTCATTGGAGGAACATGAGATACCTTGTGGGATACTTTCTGGTGTTGGTTTGAAATCCAGAGTAAACAAATGTGTTAATTTTCACTGCTGTGAGATCTCTAAGGAAATCGGCAAGCATATGGCTAATTGTGAAGCTAGCCAAGTACAATCCCAGGCGTTTATACCATATTGTCAATATTTCCATCTGTGCAACCGGTAACAGTGCTGGAGGTGGGACACCCTGACCCCTAGCTGAATTTTTGCACATGTAAATTCGGAGAGATTTAAAATGTTTAAATGTCAAGATTTATTCAATCATGCCCTTTTGCAAGTACATTAATAGAATTTACTGAATAATATTTTAAGTACTGAACCTTATAGTGCAAATACACTCAGTACTCAACAGTATGCTAATGTTAACTGATACTGTAAAGAGTGTAATAATGGCAAGGGTACTTTGATCTAGAGGTTTTTATTGACTTTAAAATTTTAAAAGATGCTGTCTTTCATTGCATACTCAAATATAAACAATGTGTTAGATAAAATTACATTTATGCTCATGAATAATGAAATCTGTTGTATTTTCACATTTTTTGAACAAGTTATTGATGAAGATGAATCAAACATGCAACAGAAAATCCAAAACTTCAAAATCTTAGAAAATTTCGTACTTCAAAATTATTTTGTGGTATTTTTGCAAGGCTGAAGAATGCTATTTTAAAAAACTCTACAGTCAGTCTTGCCTTCTGTATTGCTTTCTGCTTCACAATCTACTCTGATTTTCAATGGGAATTGTATTTTCTTTATTCTGAATTGGTTCCATGATCATTGTTTTCTTTTGTAGCCAATAATTACTTAACTCTTGATTTTACAGCATAAAACAACTATTTTTAAAGCAAAGTTTAAGTAGTTACCTTTGCCACACACTTGAGTTCAATAGAACTCTGACTACAACACCTGAACCAAGTTTCAGATCTTAGCTGTTCTGATCTCAACTGTTGGAAATACTGGACAGGTCAGCTTCCAGATTGAAACCTGGCTTGATAGATCTTAATCACTGGCCCTGTTCATGTGAGTTTGCCCATCTTCTGTAAGTGTGAACACCCACATTTATTTAACAAAAAGGGAATATTAACAAGCAAAACCTTACAGAATACAGTTTATAAATATCTCAACAGAAACAGCAAAACAAAGTATGAACTTACAACTGATTTACCAGCAATATTCTTTATAGGTATTCATCCGAGATAAATCATTGAATTGCTACAGTATGGAAGCAGGCCATTCAGCCCATCAAGTCCGCACCAATCCTCCGAAGAGCATCCCAGTTAGACCCATCCACCTACTTTCCCATGGCTAATTTATATAATAACATAGATCTACATAGCCTACACATCCCTGGATAGTGTGGGCAATGTAGCATGGCCAATCCATATAATGTGCACATCTATGGACTGCGGAAGAAAACTGGAGCACACCCACACAGAGATGGGGAAGGCATCTAGTTTTCTTTCTTCCCCAGAGATATAGGTGACTGAATTAAGTGCAATCTTTAGTTTTAGTAATTACTCAGAAAGCAAGTGTAACATAACCAAGTTGAGCAATGAAAAATCCCAATATTAGTTTCTGATATTTTCGAGTAGAGTTGCGACTGATGGCCTCAGCATGTAAAGGCACTGCTTCCAATTCCTATTTTATAATTCCAATTGGAGAAGGTGATATTTTGAAAGTGGACAGTAGAACAGTAATGCTCAATCTGAGTGAATAGCCAGCCAACATTTGCTGCCAATTTAGACAGATGAGGAATGGCTATTTGGACTAATTAGTGAAGTTGGCCTGCATGCTTGGAACTAGATGTAAGGAGTCTCACTGTCTTGGTTTTAGTTAAAACATGAAGAGTATTTTTTATATCTATGTTATTATATAAATGAAATCTTATTGTCTTTCTTTTCGCATCCGAGAGTGGCGGGAGCTGGGCGCAAGTGAAGGCAGAGCGCAAAGCCGGTCAGGAAGGTAAGTGATTATTATTTGAGTGGGTGTGTTCTAAACCCCGGGTCCTACAAAGTAGGGCCTCCCTCCCTCCCTCCTCTTCTAACCTAAATTAAAGGTCCACAGACTTGCCCCAAAAAGAGGGTCCAAGGAAGTTCCTGTGGCATGAACAGTGAGGCTTTAGCTCAGGAGTCTTTGACAAGGAGGTTGAGTGAAGTGATTATGCCACAGTTGAAGAGGGTGAAGCCATGACTGCCAAGCTGGTTCAGTGTGCTACGTGCTTGATGTGGGAGGTCAATGACTCTGGTGTGTCTGGCTCGTATAAGTGTGGAAAGTGTGTGCACGTTCAGCTACTGACAGAGCATATTGCAGCACTGATGAAAGAACTCAAGGACCTTAGGCTCATCCAAGAGAATGAGATCTTTCTGGACAAGACCTTCAGTGAGGTTATTACACCGACCATACCAGAAGAGAGCAGAAGATGAGGAAGGCAGAGAGGAGGCAGGTGCAAGAGACTCCGGGGGAAGTCCCTGTCAGGAACAAGTTGAATCTTTTGGAAATAGTAGATTCAGATGACACTGCCAGTCCGTGAGGCAGCCAGGTCTGTCAATCAAAAGTTGGCGTGGAATCAGAGCGGAAGAGTCGGACATCACACAGAGCCGTGGTAATAGGGGACTCCATAGTGAGAGGAACTGACTGGGGTTTTTGTGGCAGCAGACGGAACTGAAGGATGGTGTGTTGCCTTCCTGGTGCCAGGGTTAAAGACATCACAGACAGAGTGCAGGATACTAAGCTGGGTGGCAGGGTAAAATGTGATGAGGATGTTAGGACATTACAGAGTGACCTGGACAGGTTAGCTGAGTGGGCAGAGGCATGGCAGATGCAGTTTAATGTGGATAAATTTATGGTTATCCACTTTGGCAGCAAGAACAGGAAGGCAGATTACTACTTAAATTGAATCAATTTAGGTAAAGGGGCAGTACAAAGAGATCTGGGTGTTCTTGTACACCAGTCAATGAAGGTAAACATGCAGGTACAGCAGGTAGTGAAGAAGGCTAAAGCATGCTGGCCTTCATAACAAGAGGGATTGAGTATAGAAGCAAAGAGGTTCTTCTGCAGCTGTACAGGGCCCTGGTGAGACCACACCTGGAGTATTGTGTGCAGTTCTGGTCTCCAAATTTGAGGAAAGACATTCTGGCTATTGAGGGAGTGCAGCGTAGGTTCACGAGGTCAATTCCTGGAATGGCGGGATTACCTTACACTGAAAGACTGGAACGACTGGGCTTGTATAGGGTTTAGAAGACTGAGAGGGGATCTGATTGAGACATATAAGATTATTAAAGGATTGGACACTCTAGAGGCAGGAAACATGTTTCCACTGATGGGTGAGTGCCGAACCAGAGGACACAGCTTAAAAATAGAGGGTAGACCATTTAGGACAGAGATGAGGAGAAACACCTTCAACCAGAGAGTGGTGGCTGTGTGGAATACTCTGCCCCAGAGGGCAGTGGAGGCCCAGTCTCTGGATTCATTTAAGAAAGAGTTGGATAGAGCTCTCAAGGATAGTGGAATCAAGGGTTATGGAGATAAGGCAGGAACAGGATACTGATTAAGGATGATCAGCCATTATCATATTGAATGGTGGTGCAGGCTCCAAGCTCAGAATGGCCTACTCCTGTACCTGTTGTCTATTGTCTATTGTCTATTGACTAGCATTGATGAATTACTTAATATTTCAATTATATTCAGAGTGCAAAATGTTGGAAAATATATGTAAACAATTTCAATGATTTGTTATTTTATGCATTCTAATGCTGTTTAGTAAATGCAAATCCTGATCAAAGCAACAGGGTAAATAATGCCGACCTTCTGATTTTCCAGATTGTAATCTAGCGTAATGGTGACCTTGAAACCACTGTCAGTTGTTGAAAAAACCTATCTTCTTCCTGATTTGGAGATGCTGGTGTTGGTCTGGGGTGTACAAAGTGAAATATCACATGACACCAGGTTATAGTCCAACAGGTTTAATTGGAAGCTCGAAAAGCTAGTGCTTCCAATTAAACCTGTTGGACCATAACTTGGCGTTGTGTGATTTTTAACTATCTTATTCCTTGATGTCTATCAGGGAAGAAAGTCTGCCTGGTTTTACCTGGTCTGGCCAATTTGTGATCTCAGGCTCATAGCAAATGGTTGAGTTTTCAGTTGTCCTCTGGGCAAAAGAGGATGGGCAATAAATACTGGACTAGCCACCAACAGCCGTATCACATGGATAAATAAAAAGAAAACTGCACTACTGGAAGGTGTCCTCCAGAGCTAAAGTGCTTAGTTCGTCTGTGAGGATGAAATTGTTTCTGTTAAACTGTTCTGCCAACTTGAATCTGAAACCAACTTCTTGTGAACTGAAATCAAACTAAACTATTAGTGGCCCCAAGCATCTTTCTCTTGGCATGTGGTAACTTCAGAGATATAAAAACGCCATCAATTCACAGCTGGGGTAGCTGTCGAAATGCTTCTTAATTCAAGTCCTTTTTGGGAAATTTTGTAGTGCGGCCACTTTTCCGAATGACTTTCTAACCTCTTTAAGCAAAAAAATCTTCAGAGAACTAACGCCAAAAGCCATCTGTCTCTGTGTTAAAGATCTAAGTGATACTCACACAGGATTAAGCATGTCAAAATATACATCGACACCACAGCTGCCATGCTTTGTGTATTTGGTCAGAATAGCATAGGATCATGCAAACAAATTTCCATGTTTCCTGTTGCCTAATATTTCCCAGTGTTGAGGTGAGCTAATGGCATAGTGGTTTTATCATTAGACTATTAATCCAGGTAGTGTTCTGGGGGCCTGAGTTTAAATCCTTCCATGGAAGATAGTAGAATTTAAATTCAATATTAAAAAAAAACTCAAATTAAGGATCTAATGTTGACCATGAAACTGAAGTTGATTGTTGGGGAAGAACCATCTAGTTCTTTAATGTTCTTTAGGGAGGGGAAACTTCCATCTTTAACTGATCTGGCCTACATAGACTCCAGATCCATAGCAAAGTGATTGAGGCTTAATTGCTCTTTGGGCAGTAAATACTAGCCTGGCCAGTGATGCCCACATCCTGTGAATGAGTAAAAACAAGGTATTTGACAGGGAGAATTTTTTTCTTTTTCTGCATGTAAATATACAATGAATGGTACCATTTGTTAGCTTGGAAGAGACTTCAATGTTACAATTCAACAATAATTTAATTCAGAATGTTGAGTGTATTTGCCTTTTTTGGAGTAACTGGGACTCAGCTTCCATCTTTCTGCTCCTACAAGGTGCAGATGTTTCATAAGGAGAAATTACAAGGGCCATATTCATTATCAGATATCAAACAGAAATATGTTTGAATTTAGAACAGCAGAAAGTGCTCTCCCATATGCATGTGTGACTACCCACTGCCAGCACACAATTAAGTAGATCGCTCCTTTAATCCTTCTTTTCTGATTGGGTTGACAGGGCCTATACTCTCTAAAGTTGTGAAGGAACACAATTAGGCAGTCTAAGAGTAAGTGGCTTGTATTTTAGTGAAATGTAATTTATTGCACGATAACAATCACAGAAAAGTGACATTAGCAGGATAGACATTGTTACTAAGATTATTCGGAGACCCTGGTAACGGGTTTTGAGAAGATTTATAGCTCAGATTGAGGTTCTGGATATAGGTTTGTTCACTGAGCTGGAAGATTCATTTTCAGACATTTCATCACCATACTAGGTAACATCATCAGTAAGCCTCCGGATGAAGCACTGGTGGTATGGCCTGCTTTATATTTACGTGTTTAGGTTTCCTTGGGTTGGTGATGTCAGTTCCTGTGGTGATGCCTTTTTCTGTTTTTTTTCTCAGGGCGTGGAAAGTGGGATCCAAGTTAATGTGTTTGTTGATAGTGTTTCAGTTGGAATACCATGCTTCTCGGAACTCTCACGCATGTCTATGATTGGCTTGTCCTAGGATAGATTTTTTGTCCCAGTCAAACTGGTGTCCTTCCTCATTTGCATAGAAAGATACTAGTGAGAGTGGGTCATGTCTTTTTATGGCTAGTTGATGTTCAGGTATCCTGGTGGCTAGTTTTCTGCTTGATTGTCCAATGTAGTGTTTGATACCGTGCTTGCAAGGCATTTTGTAGAAGACGTTAATTTTGTTTGTGTGTATAGGGTCGTTCAAGTTCATTAGCTGCTGTTTTAGTGTGTTGGTGGGTTTGTGGGCTACCATGATGTCAAGACATCTGTGCAGTCTGGCAGTCATTTCCGAGATGTCTTTGATGTAAGGGAGAGTGGCTAGGGTTTCTGGATGTGTTTTGTCTAGTTGCTTGGTTTTGTTACTGAGAAAGCGGCAGAATGTGTTCATTGGGTACCCGTTCTTTTTGAATTCACTGTATAGGTGATTTTCCTCTGCTCTTCGTAGTTCCTCTATGCTGCATGTGTGGTGGATCATTGAAATAATGTTCTAATGCAGCTTCATTTGTGGATGTTGGTCAGTATATGTTGTTTTCCTGGAGATGCTGGTTTGAAGTTCCCCAATGGCTGTTCGCTCTACTGTCGTATCTAGGAATGGCAGTTTGTTGTAGATTTCCTCCTTTATAGTGAATTTTATGCCAGTAAGGGTATTATTGATGGTTTTGAAGGTTTAAGCGAACCTTCCAGCTCAACGAGCAAACCTACATCCAGACTCTCGTAACAGATTTGTCCACTTCTGCCTTTCCGCACCTTATGACATTGCCAGATTGTGCAGAACTTAATGTGATCTTCTGTATTAACGTTTTGGAACCAATGCATTTTACAAACAGTGCCACAACTATTTTCCCATCATTAACACATTTTTAATATATATTTAGATAATTACATTTACCACCTCCATCAAAATCCATGACTTCTCAGCTTGTTCTTTTCAGAATTGTAACATTGATAAACCTTTCTTTGAGGTCTCTTGATGTTGATTCCATTCTGAACCCTGAGGTCCATAAAGTCTCTCTTCAAGAGAAAATAGTTATCTCGAGGCTGTTCTTTGTGGTGGATATTGTTCAGTTTGAAATATTACCTCATTGTCCATTACCATATCACTTCTAAAGGCCCTTAATGAAAGACACAGCCCTAATCTGAACTGAGCAGTTTCTTCCTAACAGCATTCAGGATTCCTATGCTAGGTAGTTCATTCTTTATTGTATCTGTGTCTGAATATGCAGATGTTCGTTGTTGCATCCCATTGATGGTTTCCATGAAGTCTCATGCAGCCGCTCTTGAAGCAGTGAAATCAAATATTCATTCTCAATTCTCCAGGCAATCTGTTGAAATGTGTAGATTTTTTACTTCAACTCCTTGATTGGTTTGGATGCTTACATTTGCCCACTGTAGTTGCTTTACTAATGAATCTAGTAGGTCTACTTCTTCAGTCATGTTACTTGAGGATAATGCTTAGCATGCTCACTGTCTCTGATATTGTCGTGTTGGGCTTAAAACCATGCCATTAAGGGTTCATTATTAAGGATTAATTGGACATGATAATGAGCAAATGAAGTAAAGTGGAAAAGTGTATGAAAAACAGGCCTAATGCAAAACAACCTGTTTTGACTGGGGGTGCGGGGGTGGGGGGAAGTTGCCTGACCCTGAGGGACAGTATAACTGTCCATGTGTGTGCTTGACATCAAAGACACCTGGACTTGTTTTCTCACCTATTTTTGAGGGCTGGAAAAGTACTGAAGTTATTACGAAATGGAAATTCAATATGCAACCTTAGATTCAGAAAAGTATTATACGTTGGAAGGAGCTGTTTTTGTAAGGTGTGTTCCAGAGGGTTTTCTAACTCAGTACATTGAAGCCGATGAGGGGAGAGGCCATTTTGGATTTGGTGCTCGGCAATGAGCCGGGACAGGTGTCAGATCTTGCGGTGGGAGAGCATTTTGGTGATAGTGACCATAACTGCCTCACATTCTACATAACTATAGAGAAGGAGAGAAGCAGGCACAATGGGAGGATATTTAATTGGGGAAAAGGAAACTATGATGCTATCAGATGTGAGTTGGGAAGCATGGACTGGGAGCAATTGTTCCATGGAAAGGTCACTATAGACATGTGGAGACTGTTTGAGGAACAGTTGTTGCGAGTGATGCATAAATGTGTTCCTCTGAGACAGGCAAGAAGGGGTAAGATAAAGGAACCTTGGATGATGAGAGCAGAGGAGCTTCTAGTCAAAAGAAAGAAGGTAGCTTACATAAGGTGGAGGAAGCTAGGGTCAAGCTCAGCTCTAGAGAATTACAGGCAGGCGAGGAAGGAGCTCAAAAATGGTCTGAGAAGAGCCAGGAGGGGGCACGAAGAAGGCTTGGCAGGAAGGATTAGGGAGAATCCAAAGGTATTTTACACATATGTGAGGAATAAGAGAATGATTAAAGAAAGAGTAGGGCCGATCAGGGATAGCATAGGGAACTTGTGTATAGAGTCTGAGGAGGAAGGGGAAGCCCTAAATGAATTTTTTGCTTCTGTCTTTACTTAAGAAAAGGACCTTGTAGTGAATGAAACCATTGAGGAGTAGGTAAACATGCTGGAATGGATAGAGGTTGAGGAAGCTGATGTGCTGAAAATTTTGACAAACATTAAGATTGACAAGTCGCCAGGGCCAGACCAGATTTGTCCTTGGCTGCTTTGGGAAGCAAGAAATGTGATTGCTTCGCTGCTTGTGAAGATCTTTGCATTCTCGTTCTCCACCGGAGTCATACCTGAGGACTGGAGGGAAGCAAATGTAATTCCTCTCTTCAAGAAAGGAAATAGGGAAATCCCCGTCAATTACAGACCAGTCAGTCTCACTTCTGTCGTCTGCAAGGTATTGGAAAGGATTCTGAGGGATAGTATTTATGACCATCTGGAAGAGCATGGCTTGATTAAATGTAGTCAACACGGCTTTGTGAGGGGCAGGTCATCCCTCACAAATCTTATTGAGTTCTTTGAGGATGTTACCAGTCAAGTTGATGAGGGTCAAGCGGTGGATGTGGTGTATATGGACTTCAGCAAGGCATTTGATAAGGTTCCTCATGGTAGGCTCATTCAGAAGGTCAGGAGGAATGGGATATAGGGAAATTTAGCTGTCTAGATACAAATTGGCTGGTCGACAGAAGACAGCGAGTGGTAGCGGAAGGAAAGTACTCTGCCTGGAAGTCAGTGGTGAGTGGTGTTCCACAGGGCTCTGTTCTTGGGCCTCTACTCTTTGTAATTTTTATTAATGACTTGGATGAGGTGATTGAGGGATGGATTAGCAAGTTTGCAGATGACACAAAGGTTGGAGGTGTCGTTGACAGTATAGAGAACTGTTGTAGGCAGCAGCGTGACATTGACAGGATGCGGAGATGGGTTGAGAGGTGGCAGATAGAGTTCAACCTGGATAAATGTGAAGTGATGCATTTTGGAAGGTCAAACTTGAAAGTTTAGTACAGGATTAAAGACAGGATTCTTGGCAGTGTGGAGGAACAGCAGGATCTTGGTACATCTTGGTGCAGGTACATAGATCCCTTAAAATTGCCACCCAAGTGGACAGGGTTGTTAAGAAAGCGTATGATGTTTTGGCTTTCCTTAACAGGGGAATTGAGTTTAAGAGCCGTGAGATCTTGTTGCAGCTCTACAAAACTTTGGTTAGACCATGCTTGGAATACTGTGTCTAGTTCTGGTCGCCCTATTATAGGAAAGATGTGGATGCTTTGGAGACGGTTCAGAAGAGGTTTACCAGGATGCTGCCTGGACTGGAGGGCTTATCTTACGAAGAGAGGTCGACTGAGCTCAGACTTTTTTCATTGGAAAAAAGAAGGAAGAGAGGGGACCTAATGAGGTGTACAAGATAATGAGAGGCATAGATAGAGTTGATAGCCAGAGACGTTTTCCCCAGGGCAGAAATTGTTAACACAAGGGGTCATAGTTTTAAGCTGTTTGGCAGAAAGTATAGAGGGGATGTCAGAGGTGGGTTCTGTATGCAGAGAGTTGTGAGAGCATGGAATGTGTTGCCAGCAGCAGTTGCGGAAGCGAGGTCATTGGGAATATTTAAGAGACTGCTGGACATGCATATGGTCACAGAAATTTGAGGGTTTGTACATTAGGTTTACCTTACATGAGGATCAATGGTTGGCACAACATCATGGGCTGAAGGGCCTGTTCTGTGCTGTACTGTTCGATGTGCTATGTTCTATCAGGGAATTTTCCCCACTCATCAGACTTTTCACCCTGGGGTATGGGAGACTAATACCTTGGAATCTGAGATAGAGCTCTGAGGGCCAGCATTATCAAAATCTCTGATGGCTATAAGGCAGTCTGAGATTCACTTGATTGTGTATATATGTATATTATGGAGTTTAAGATAATGGATTAACTCTTTAGTTTGCATATGTCTCTAATACATATTAAGTGGATTATGCTAATAAATTTGATTCATATTGAAGTGTGCATGTCTTCTTACAATCCTGTGACCAGACTGTAAAGAATCCATTAGCTATTTTCAGCCTAATAATGCAGGTACTAATGATTCTTTCTTCATGAAGTTCTGTCATCTCATGATCTAACATAACAATTGTTCACCAGACTGTGTTTCTGTCTGAACCAGTTCAGTTAAAGATTCATCAATAAACTGAGATGGATCATGCTGATTATTATTTTCCTCATAATTTGTGTCTTCTATCATCAGAACTTTCTTCAGTGATGCCAGGAGTGGAAAACGTTCCTGTGCAGTTGTGGAGTTGCATCCTGTTGAGGTCATAAAACAATTTGTTTATGCCAACATTGGGTAGTGCCAATGGATTGTATAATCTCTTTTGAGTTAAGACAATACTTTAGGAACTGATATAAATCATTGATAGATTGCCTCTTCAGTGGTTATTTAACAACTGTTTGTTCAATAGCTATCATTTCGATGACCATTAGGTCTATGACAATCTTCTTCTTGAATAGTCTTCACTTGACTGGCATCTCTTTGAACAGCTTGGCATAACATGGCTGCCTTGTGACCTGTTCACTGCAGTTCGTTAATAGTTTAACTCCTTCTGCCATTTGAATCAGGTTGAAGTCAAAACAAGCATTCGTGCTCCAGAAGCGTGAGAATTGTTCAACCCTGTGTGATTCAGGCTTGGCCGTAGCAGACCTTTAATCTTGAGAGCTATACTTCTTGGACTATGCAATTTAGTTGACATAGGCTAGGACCCTTTGTTTATTCATCTGTGGTATACAACCTGAAACCAGGATAACAGGCTTAAAATTAATTAAATGTTCATTGACACAAAGCTGTGTTCATCAGAACAATCGCCTTGTATATATTTGATTTCTCTTTTATTGCAGGTTGCTTCAACACATTAATTTTTTTTTGTGTGGCTAGATATTTAATGTAATGCTACTCCATAATTGTACCCAAATTCTGCATTTCTTCTGAAAGTGACCTATTGTTTCACAGCTAAACCATTCATTTTTCATGGTGCTTGTGCCAGCGGGATTTCCTCTCAACACATAATTATGAAAGTTTTAAAAAGTAAGTTTCAGACCTAAGTCTGTGATGTGTGAAGTTCAGATGTAGGTTTGGTTGCTGAGCTGGAAGGTTTGTTTTCAGATGTTTCATCACCATACTAGGTGATATCTTCAGTGAGCCTCCAGTGAAGAACTGGGGGTATGGCCCACTTCTTATTTATGTGTTTAGGTTTCTTGGGTTGAAACAGGAACAAGGACAGGAAATAACATCACCACAGGAAATGACATCACCATAGCAAATTATGTCACCAAACCAAGGAAACCTGAACACATAAATAAAAAGTAGGCCATACCACCAGTGCTTCACTGGAGGCTCACTGATGATGTTACCTAGTATGGTGACAACATGTCTGAAAACAAACCTTCCAGCTCAGTAAGCAAACTTCCATTCAGCATCTCAACCTGAGCTACAAGTCTTCTCAAAACTTACTAATGCATGAAGATTTCTTTCAAGGTTTGTCGCTGTGAAGTCTAAAGAGTTTGCTCATCATATCTTGCCAAACTCATTGCATTAATTGCCTACACCATCACTATGTAGGCACTCACTTCCAATTTCTACCCCATTTTATCATGTGCACTTTCCACAACAACTTGACACTCAACAAATATTGGCCCAAAGTCATCTGTAAAATGTCACAGTGTAACCAGACAAATATTATCATTCCATAGCTGCTTTGCTCATTAATGGATATATCCATAACATGTTGAAGAAGGGGAAAAGAGTATCTTGTTCACTGACAGGGATGTATAGTGTTATACAGCATGGAAACAGACCCTTCAGTCCAACTCATCCATGCTGACCAGAGATTCAAATCTGACCTAGTCCCTGGTCCATATTCTTCTGAACCCTTCCCATTCATATTCCTTCCTTATGCCTTTTAAATGTTGCAATTGTACCAACCTCCACCACTTTCTCTGGCAACTCAATCCATACGTGCACCACCCTCTGCAAAAAAAAGTTATCCTTCAGGTCCTTTTCAATATATCTCCTCTGAACATAAACCTATGCCCTCTAGTTTTGGACTCTTCTATCCTAGGAAAGAGACCTTGACTCTTCACCCCATCCAAGCCCCTCTCTTAGAGATCCTGAAGAAGGGTGCTGCAGAGGGAGGCTGTCACCAGACCCTGTCAGCCTGGTCTGGGGTTGCTGCCTTGGCCAGTGCTGTACCCAGGGTGTGAGGTATGAAATACCTCAAGAAGATCATTGATTTGTAATCATTACCTGGAACCCGCAGCCTTCAGTCCTGAAGACTATACTTTTTTGGACAAGATATCCAAATTCTATTCTTATTCTATATTTCTATTTGACCCTTGTCTCAAGTTGAATGTTCCTGGCCATATTATTTCTGTTACCATTTCATTTCTAAAATGATTTTCTTTCTTACATAAACTTTTTCAATTGTGCAGTATCTCAAGGCTGTGTTACTTTTATTCCAAACTGAGTAAGAGTGATATCAGACTCATTGTGTTAACTGTTTTGTTACTCTCCACAGGTTTTGGCAGACATGTTGAGTTTCTCCAGCAATTCATTTTTTGAAATATCAGATTTCCAGCATCTGCAGTATTTTGCCGCAGTATTTTACTCGTTTCTTTTTAAGCTTTTAGTCCTTCAGTATATTAATATAACTTCATTCACTTGGCCTGAAAGACTTTAAAATCTGCTGAATAGCAATGTTGTTTTGTTTCCCTTGCCTTCAAACTGTCTACTAAAGCGATATTGCCTCTAGTACTGCCTATAATTATTTCTTATTTACTTCTGCCTTTATTTTTTTTTGTTCCCTAAGAATTTCATCTTAAATATCTGTACCTGGGTACCTTTGTACCTAAGATGGTACTGTAATGTGGTGACTGTAAACTTTTCACTGTACTTATTTGAGTAGATGTGACAATGAAGCTCATTCACTATTCAGTATTCCCTGTACTTCTTGCTGGAGGGTTCCCCATTGTGTGGCAACCAAAATGAAGGTTTCCCACATTTTGCAGCTAAAGTGTATGTTTCTTGCTTTTTTAAATTGCTATGAAGTTGTAGGCATGTACTGTACTTTTAAAAGGGAGTGAATGTTGTTGTAAACTGAGAGCATACAAACACCTGTATAAATGACTAGATGGTAGTCTCAGAGTGTAGTGGAAAGTTGAAAACAAATAATTTTTGGCTGTGAAATGGATACCTGATTTTTGATTGCTGTTTTGACAGCAATTCAAATTTAACTAATCAGTTTAAATCATGCCCCAGGATACTAAAAGCCAATTGAGTTTGAATGTATTGTGTTGTCAACATTGAGTCAACAAGACAATCCAATGTTGGGGATGTAAAAATGCAGACATTTTGAAACTCAGAAAGAGAGCAACTGCCATTAAGATAGATCCAAGAAATTAGGAAGCACTCTCTATCAAAGGTACCTAATCATGTGAAATCTATTTACTGTAAGAAGAAAGAAGATGATCCAGGGAATTCAGCAGCCAGAAGAATGAAGTCAGAGAAGTTGATAGTGGCTGTGTGCTTTTGAAATTAATTTGATGTAATTTTAATAAGTGTCTTATTGGAACAGTATAGTGTTGTCGAGTTGGAGGCAGATAATAAGCAGTTAAGTGAAAGGAGGGTTTAGTTATTTAATGTTTACTTATAGAGTTAAAAATATATTGATGTTATTTTCTTTAACTAATTGTATTTGGGAGTTCTCTGTCATTCATATTTTGAAAGGTTATGAGGCAAGATGAGCTTTTCTGGCTGTTTGTTTTAATTGCCAGAGAGATTCGCTGCTGTGTCGTAACAATGTGCAAAGTGGATGATTTTGTTCTTTCCATAGCCTAATTCTTGTCCTGTTCTCCAATTTTATTGAGGGCAGCATGGTGGCTCAGTGGTTAGCATACTGCCTCATAGCGCCAGGGACACAAGTTCAATCTCAACCTCGGGCGACTGTCTGTATTGAATTTGCACATTCTCCCCGTGTCTTTGTGGGTTTCCTCTGGGTGCTCCGGTTTCCTCCCGCAATCCAAAGATGTGCACGTTAGGTGAATTGGCCATGCTAAATTGCCCATAGCATTCAGGGATGTGTTGGTTAACTGCATTAGTCAGGGGTTAATTTAGTGTGGGGGAATGGGTCTGGGTGTGTTACTCTTTGGAGGGTTGACATGGACTTGTTGGACCAAATGGCCTGTTTTCACTCTACAGGGATTCTAAGAATTCTATGAAGCAACCCTACTGCCTGTGATCTTAAAGATGAATCCTTTATTGCTTAGTTGCTTTCGCTGTACAATTCATATTGTCCACAATGCTTTTAACAGTGCTTGTCACCTTACAATTTTAACAAAATCCCATTCACCTTAATAATTTCTCCAAATGAATCTTAGTTTTTGTGGCATTAATAATTTCTTTCCAGCTTAACCATGACTTCAGTTATGAATCTCACACTCTTAATGCAGCTTCAATAGCGTGCATGTGAATGGCATAGTAGCTCAGTGATTTGCACGACTGCCTCACAGCACCAGGAACTAGAGTTCGATTCCAGCCTCGGGCGACTGCCTGCATGTAGTTTACAGATTCTCCCCGTCTCTGTGTGAGTTTCCTCCGGGACCTCTGGTTTCCTCCCACAATCCAAAGATGTGCAGGTCAGATGCATTGCCTATGCTAAATTGTCCATAGTGTTAGATGTAGCAGTCAGGGGTAAATATAGGGTAGGGAATGGGTCTGGGTGGGTTGGTGTTTAGAGTGTCGGCGTGAACTGGTTGAGCCAAATGGCCTTGTTTCCATGCTGTATGGAATCTAATCTAACAGTCTGTTTCTGTCTGCTTAATTCTGGTTCTATGATGTTCCTGGTGCTTCAACCTCATTTTAAATCATTTCAATGGCTATTGATTTCCATGGCTGGAGTTGTGCCTCTTGTCTGCCTGCGTTGGCTATGACACGAATTCTGAAATGGAAGCACTTTTTAAAATAAATTTAGCCTTTTCAGCTTGAAATTGCACCATTTAACGAAAGTTCCCTTCCCTTTCAGAGACTATCTTAACTCAAGAAGCCTCCAATGTCTGTTCATCTGAGGTTGAACCTCTATATGTGACTGTTCCCTCCATCTATAAATACCCAATGCAATCTGTAATTGCTATGTGTGACTAGTATACCATCTTCAAGTAGGTCACAGGTCAAAATTACTTCTATGCTTCTCTTACTAGGTCTAAAGTGCTTTTCCCCTTAACTGTAGGATATGTTTGCCTTGTAGATTCCTGATGCAGGTCTGTCTGCTACAGGCTATTTGCCTGAATCATTCTAAAAGCTGAACCTGGAAATTTTATTGGAAAGTATTCTGCACAGCTAAGTTGAATTTCAATCCACACCCCATGTCATATGATCTTGTGATGCACAACTAAGTTAAATTCCAATCCACACCCCGAGCTTGTGATGCCAACCATTGCCAACATGTGGTTGTTGCCACCATCCTCTATTTCTGACCCAGTCAATAGAGAATAGACAGGTCTAAAATAGGACAGGACAATCACCAGGTAGTCTAACAAGAAGAGGGTCTAGTCTTAAACAAGATGGAAGTTATTGCATGATAGCATTCAGGGACAAGTTACATTGGTAAGACAGATACTATTACCAAAATATCAGGTGACCTGGACAACAGGTTTTCCACTTTGCGGTCTTGTGATGCTCTGCTTTTCCTCACACAAGTCCCTACAACACCATGAGATTGTGTGGACCTTAAATTCTTCATTGTTGTGTTAAGTCTCACAGCTAGTATGCAGCATATCTTTAAGCGGTATGCTGATGATATCATCAGATTATAGCATACGGCATGACAATTTAAAGGTTTCCAACTTCATCTTAATGAGGGTCACTTAGAGCATGACATGCCAGTGAAAGCATGCTCCTGTTTGTGACCAACTCACTCAGTGTTAACCCAGACAATGCTTGTGACCCTATCAGCAGCTGTAATAAACATCTATAGAATATTTTAGCTCTATGTTAAACATATGTAGTTCTAATGTTGCAGAGCTAATGCAAGCATGGCTTTAGTAGGTACAAATATTTTTCAGAAGGTAAAAGCCTACATTAAGATGTCAGATCAATATTCAGCCTTAACCCTGTCAGAACCATTAAATTCCGCAACCAATGCCACAGAGACAGAACAGTCTCTGGTCCATCATATACATCTTTAGTCTTGTGTACTAGCAGAATGTTTGGTGATCCTAGTTCAAAAGCATGGTGCATAGAATTAAAACAAAGATTTCTCTGTCTTCAACAAAGTATGCCATGCAAAAAATACAGGTAGTTACTTATATTTGCCAAGACAGTTTATCGTTGCTTTAGCACTGCACTTGTTTGTAACATGCAGCACCAAGGTGAGAGTGAACTCTCCTGACTGTGTCTGACAACACTAAAAATACCTGCAAGAAACTGAAGGTATAATTGCCTTTCTTATTTCCCAAGAGGAAAACAAAACTTCAGGCAATTGGAACCATCAATCACTTTTCCCTTAAAATTGGAACACTTCCTTTCCAATTCTATTTACTGATAACTTTTGACCCTTATAATACTATTTCAGGGCTGTCGGTCTGTAGAAGTTGACCCCTTCTCAACATTGGGCCATCTTTGAAATCTTATCACAAGAAAGGCCTCCTTATAAGAGTTTACCATGTATTGTCAATGGCAGTAATTTAGTGGGAATGAAAGCGCTTCCCTTATTCAATTGTGAAAACGTCTTCCTCAGAAATCAGACCAGTTTGTATCAACATCATTTCAGAATTTGTTTTCCAAAATCAAAAGTCAAAGTTTGTTTATTTTCTTTTAAAAGTTGCTTCCTCTCTGGTACAATTCTATCTCATATACACGTGTACCCACCATACTAATTTCATTTTTAAATGAGTCAATATTTCCATCCACATATCCTATGACAGGATCTTATAAGAAAAGTCCACATTTTCATTGGGATTGGATGCTGTATAAAACAAAATTGGAAACAGTACCTATTAGCACTAACTTATTTGGAGAGTGGGAAGAAATCAATCAGATTTGACTACACCTAGTCATAACCTGTAACACTCAAAAACATAAGGTGTAAGGTGCTGGTTTCTAAAAAGCAAAGTTCAAGAGGTCTTTACCTTTAATTTCAAGTATGTTGACTGCAATTACTTAGCATAATTTTGAAATTATTCAACAAGAGAAGTCCTGTGTGGTTTAAGTGAATTTTTAAAATTCAACTAGTTCTCAATTTAAATAGATTTTAACAAAGGTAACAATTAACAAAACAACACAATCAAATGTATTTATCACAAAGATAGAAACCTAATATGCAGCTTCTAATAAGTCTATACTTCTGTACTGGAGCACATGTGATAATAAAGGATATTCTAATATTCTAATTCTAATTCTCTATGTTCCTCAAATGATGTTTCAAGTTGCTATCTTATGTGAAGATTTATATGTTTCAATACTGGTTGAAGCTGTCCTTTTTTTGAAAGAAGAAAATTTGAGAGTATCAGCAAACGTAAGGTTAAGCCAGCTGTGCAAACATATCTGACAAAGACATACAGTTACAGTTATAATTTTCAGAGATCTGTAAGTTGCTACAATGTAATGAGCAATGATAAATGTGCTTCCAAATGTCTTAAAATACAAGAGTTAACAGCATGGAACATTTAAATGGTTGGCAGCACCACAGGACAGCTTTGCTGATAAAACATTAAACTAGCTTCTTTTATTTTTTTTTGTACATGCTATTTGATTTTGTCAACAAGAGAAAGTGCTGTGCCCAATTCAGTCATCTCAATTCCATTATGCCAAACTTTCTTGAAGTGACATTTGAGTTGCTTTTCAGAATTTTTCTCTTAGATATGATACTGGGGGCTCAGTAGCTCTAAGCCAATTCCCAAAATTTGTGCTGTTAAATTTTGGAGGGTTAAGCTTGATAACCCCACAAGTTAGAGATCTCAGCATGTAATTAACTTGTATCAATTTGTTACAGGCAATGGTTGGTGTTACGTAAAGGCAACCTGCACCTTTTGGCTAGAAAGTGTCGAGTTTTTTGCGAACCCAATGTGAACTTTAAAAAATTGAAAAACTGCTGAACATTTAAGAGAGGGAACGGACCAAAGATTTTTGAGAAACTTTGGCACAAACCATAAAGAGATGGAGAGATATCCAACATCTGCCAGGGGAAAGGAGGTCCTCCTAATACTCAAAGACAGTGGAACTAAGAACTGTGGAGATCACAGGAGGATTGTAGCTTCAAGAATGTGAAGAATATGGAAGAGGTTTAATCATGCAACGCTAATTGTTAGGGTTAGTTTGTTTAATGTTCAAATCAGCTATCCTGCCTAACAGATCACTAATACACTCTGTTCTTAATTTATGACATCCTTTTCGATACACCCATGAATAATATCTGTCAATTAATACTCAAGGCCTCCTGATTTCTACCGCTATTTTTGTACATAAAGCAAATGGCAATGGGCAGACCTTGCACAATCATGGAATTGTTTCCTGGTAAACATGTAAGGTGGCCTTGGCTCCTTTAATAGTCCCTCAACCTTCCTGAGAAGCCTCTCAGTATTTAATTAGGACTTCACTCGGGCAGCCATTTTCTAATTGAAAAATGTTTACCCAATTCAAGTGAATCTTTCTCAACCAATTGCACCCCATCAAGAGGGGGCCTGAACACATCACGACAATCAGTGGTAACTGAACCACCAGAACTGAAGCTGTACTCTCAGCCTGTAAAGGCTTCTCGGTGTATTTTCTCAGTCTAGCCAAGGTCTTGTGCCAAGTTACGGTTTGAAGTCCAGAATTTTATTAAAGACAAGTTTGATCATTACTAAAAGAGCAAATCCAACGTCTATTAGAACTGGGTGACCATTTAACCAGACATTTGATTTGGATGCTGCCAAGCAATTTAACTGTTTCAAACCAGATCTAGGTGAACTTTCCAGAGTGTGAACTCTCCTGGATACCAGCTATGAGTTCTCTTACTTAATTTAGGTCTGGTGGAATCCCTTTTGCTGTCTTGAATCTGCATACCAGCAGCAATGACAATGGCTTGCCAGCAGAGATCCTGAAGAAAATTTCAACTGTTTGGTTTTGTTTGGGGGTTACTTTGTGACCTGACCGATAGTGCCTCTGTTCAGGATATGTCTTGAGTAAGGCTATGCAATTGCCTTCCCTCAGGAAGTGTTCCCCAAGCCTTGTGAGGGTGTCCACTTCCATCAGAATACCCTGCAACTCATATGTTCCACTTGATGCATTTTCCAATGACAAAGCCACATGTAGTGCCTGTTTGAAGTCCAGTTCGGCCTAGTTGCACTTTTGCACAGTTACATAATTATTGCCACATACCAAATAGTCTCTCAGTACCTCGTTGAGGATTAAACCAAAGTCACAGTCATCTGAACCTAGTCAAAACCCAATATGAATCCCCAAGGTTCTCGAATTGCTGAGTAAGACTGATAGCATCTCAGAATTAAAACAGGTTTGGGGTCATAATATTCCTTAACTAAATCCATCAACTCTTGATAGGTTTGAGTATCTGGTGCTACATAAAAGGTTAGGCAATAATAACCGAAAAAGATCTGCTCCAATGTAAATAGCACATTCTTTCACCAGACTGGGCTTAGTTTTTGATGGCAAGATTGAATGAGTCAAGCTTCCCAAATGGTGACTGATGACAGAAATGTTTACCTCAACTCAAAGATGACTGCTGGAAGTGTATTTCTTCAGAAGCATGCTTTTCTCTTTCTAGTGAAATAACTCCACAGAGGCCGGCATCCTGTCACTAAGTCACCTTTTATTTACACATGGACAGTCCTTGACACTGATCCAGCTCCCTCAGGGCCAGCTGTCAGAATGAACAGCACTTCTGACACTCCTGTTTCTATGTGTCAACCAGAACTCCCGGATTTTATGAGATTAACAGCCCCAATCAGTGAACTCATATTCCATAAGGTCCACCTGACTGATTTTATTATAACCACTACACTATACAATTTAAAAAAATATGTATTACTTCTTTATTTCAACTCCCTCTCCCACCTATTTTAGGGGCATCAGCAATTTTGGCTGTGGTACTGTTTATCTCTGCATTTAATTTACATTGTGAAAAAGGATGAAACCTTAGTACTCCGCTAGTTGCTGAAGACCCAGTTATGCTGACTTTTTGCTTTCTGTTGGTTGATCAACTCTCTATCCAAACTAATAAATTATCCCAACCCAATATGATTTTACCCTGCATATTAATTGTGCAGCATCTTATCAAATGCCTTCTGAAACTCTACATGTCCTATATCTACAGGATCTCCATTATCCACTTTGCTTGTTCTTTACCATCCATAACCTCATCTCCTCAGGGGATCTCCCGTCCACCGCCTCCAACCTTATAGTCCCACAACCCCGCACCGCCCGTTTCTACCTCCTGCCCAAAATCCACAAACCTGACTGCCCCGGCCGACCCATTGTCTCAGCCTGCTCCTGCCCCACCGAACTCATCTCTGCATACCTCGACACGGTCCTGTTCCCATTAGTCCAAGAACTCCCCACCTTTGTTCGGGACACCACCCACGCCCTCCACCTCCTCCATGATTTTTGCTTCCCCGGTCCCCAACGCCTTATCTTCACCGTGGACATCCAGTCCCTGTACACCTCCATCCCCCATCACGAAGGACTCAAAGCCCTCCTCTTCTTCCTTTCCCACTGTACCAACCAGTACCCATCCACTGACACCCTCCTTCGACTGACTGAACTGGTCCTCACTCTGAACAACTTCTCTTTCCAATCCTCCCACTTCCTCCAAACCAAAGGAGTAGCCATGGGGACCCGCATGGGCCACAGCTATGCCTGCCTCTTCGTAGGATATGTGGAACAGTCCATCTTCTGCAGCTACACTGGCACCACCCCTCACCTTTTCCTCCGCTACATCGATGACTGTATCGGCGCTGCCTCGTGCTCCCACAGGGAGGTTGGACAGTTCATCCACTTTACTAACATCTTCCACCCCAACCTCAAATTTACCTGGACCGTCTCAGACTCCTCCATCCCCTTCCTAGACCTCTCCATTTCTATCTCGGGTGACCAAATCAACACGGACATTTACTATAAACCGACCGACTCCCACAGCTACCTAGACTAGACCTCCTCCCAACCTGCCCCCTGTAAAAATGACATCACATATTCCCAATTTCTTCGTCTCCGCTGCATCTGCTCCCAGGAAGACCAGTTCCAATACCGTACATCCCAGATGGCCTCCTTCTTCAAAGACCGCAATGTCCCCCCAGACGTGGTCGACGATGCTCTCCACCGCATCTCCTCCACTTCCCGCTCCTCCACTCTTGAGCCCCGCCCCTACAAGCGCCACCAGGACAGAACCCCACTGGTCCTCACCTACCACCCCACCAACCTCCATATACATCATATCATCCGTCATCATAAACCGTGGCGGCACGGTGGCACAGTGGTTAGCACTGCTGCCTCACAGCGCCAGAGACCCGGGTTCAATTCCCGCCTCAGGCGACTGACTGTGTGGAGTTTGCACGTTCTCCCCGTGTCTGCGTGGGTTTCCTCCGGGTGCTCCGGTTTCCTCCCAAAGTCCAAAGATGTGCAGGTCAGGTGAATTGGCCATGCTAGATTGCCCGTAGTGTTAGGTAAGGGGTAGATGTAGGGGTATGGGTGGGTTGCGCTTGGGCGGGGCGGTGTGGACTTGTTGGGCTGAAGGGCCTGTTTCCACACTGTAAGTAATCTAATCTAGTCATTTCCGCCACCTCCAAACGGACCCCACCACCAGCAATATATTTCCCTCCCCTCCCCTATCAGCATTCCGAAAAGACCACTCCCTCCGTGACTCCCTCGTCAGGTCCACACACCCCACCAACCCAACCTCCACTCCCGGCACCTTCCCCTGCAACTGCAAGAAATGCAAAACTTGCGCCCACACCTCCCCCTTTACTTCCCTCCAAGGCCCCAAGGGATCCTTCCATATCCGCCACAAATTCACCTGCACCTCCACAAATATCATTTACTGCATCCTCTACACCCGATGTGGCCTCCTCTACATTGGGGAGACAGGCCACCTACTTGCAGAACGTTTCAGAGAACACCTCTGGGACACCCGGACCAACCAACGCAACCACCCCGTGGCTCAACACTTCAACTCCCCCTCCCACTTCACCAAGGATATGCAGGTCCTTGGACTCCTCCATCGCCAGACTATAGCAACACGATGGCTGGAGGAAGAGCGCCTCATCTTCCACCTAGGAACCCTCCAACCACAACGGATGAACTCAGATTTCTCCAGTTTCCTCATTTCCCCTCCCCCCACCTTGTCTCAGTCAAATCCCTTGAACTCAGCACCACCATCCTAACCTGCAATCTTCTTCCTGACCTCTCCGCCCCCACCCCCACTCCGGCCTATCACCCTCACCTTATCACCCTCACCTTAACCTCCTTCCACCTATCACATTTCCAATGCCCCTCCCCCAAGTCCCTCCTCCCTACCTTTTATCTTAGCCTGCTTGGCACACTTTCCTCATTCCTGAAGAAGGGCTTATGCCTGAAACGTCGATTCTTCTGCTCCTTGGATGCTGCCTGACCTGCTGCGCATTTCCAGCAACACATTTTCAGCACTTATTCAAAGAACTCAAGCAAATTAATCAAGTATGATTTACCCTTCGTAAATCCATGCAATCTTACTTTTAAAATATTCTGTTGTTACTTCCTTTATCATGGATTGTAACAATCTGCCGCTGACATATGTTAAACTAACTGATTTATAATTTCCTACTTTCTGCTTCCCATCCTTTCTGAATAAAGATATTATATTAGCATTTTTTAAATGATGAGAACCTTTCTGGCATTCAGGGAATATTGGAAAATTATCCACAGTGGATCCACTATCTCTGCAATCACTTCCTTTAAGACCTTCACCTTTTAATGTTGCTGGTGAGCATCATTCATTCTCATTAAACTTTTCTTCAGCTTTGCAACATTAAGTCAGCTTTGGCTTGAATGTGAAGTTGGAGAAATGAAGTGGGGACTTCAAATTAGCCTATGCCATCAACTTGCTGCTGTTCATCCCACAGGAAATGGATAGGTGTACATTATGCACAATCCTTTAACAATCTAGTGTCCTGCATGCTCTCAATTGGAAGTGTACACATGCATACCCAACTCTGTTTTAGTGTGCTATGTGATGACATGATGCCTATAATAAATGGACTCTACACAACATAATCAAATTCACAAGGGACCCGTTTTATCTGAATCTACAAATCTGCTGTTAGCTTATGGAGAATAAGAATTTGATGTCCCAAAAGCATTCTGCAGCAATTTAATCTTTCTCAAGGCATGTTCTTCAGGCAAAACCTTACAAATGGCAATGACATTGAAGTGTCAGGTAATCAGTTTCACCAATGTGAATACCCTTTTGCTTCCAGGATAGCTCCCTCCTATTCTTCAGGGATTTTTTGTTTTCATGTCCACCTGAGACACCAGGCAGACAGAACCTCATTTAACCTGCAGAGAAATGCTTGGGATTTCAGCGAGAGATATACGTCCCAATGGAAGACTCTACATGCTTCATGTTAGGTGAGGTGAAATCCTCCAGCTGCAGCTTTTTCTCATAAGCTTTTAACTTAAAATAGTCTTAGGTATTGTGATGAGTTTCTCATATTTGTTGGGTATAACTGATGAATATACCCAATAAGGGGGAAGAAGTACAAAACTTAGTTAGCCAGAGATAAAATTTCTTCATATTTTAATTTTATTACATTTTCAGTCAAATATGATGGAAAGCTTAACAGGAACGAACTAGACAGGACAATGCATTCTATTTAAGTTTTGCAAAGGTTAAAGGAATTGCAAACCTAACGAACAATAAAATTAGTAGAAATTTGACAGTTTCAGTTTACAGTTGCAATTCTAAGCCTTATATACAGTCTGATACAGCCTAGATGATAAACATATGTTAGAGTCATAGAGTCATAGAGGTTTACAGCATGTAAACAGACCATTCGGTCCAACTTGTCTATGCCAACTAGAAATCTTAACCTAATCTAGTCCCATTTGCCAGCACCCAGCCCACATCCCTCCAAACCCTTCCTATTCATACACCCATACAGATGCCTCTTAAATGTTGCAATCGTACCAGTCTCCACCACTTTCTCTGGCAGCTCATTCCATACATGCATCACCCTCTGCATGAAAATGTTGCCCCTTAGATCTCTTTTATATCTTTCCCCTCTCACCTTAAACCTATGCCCTATAGCTTTGGACTCCCCCACTCCAGGGAAAAAAACTTTGTCTATTTATCCTATCCATGTCCCTCATGATTTTATGAACTTCTATAAGGTCACCCCTCAGCCTCCGACGCTCGAGGGAAAACAGCCCTAGCCTGTTCAGCCTCTCCCTATAGCTCAAATCCTCCAACCTTGGCAACATCCTTGTAAATCCTTTCTGAGCCCTTTCAAGTTTCACAACATCTTTGCAATAGGAAGGAGACCAGAATCGCACGCAATATTCCAACCCTATGTTCTGTACAGCCGTAACATGACCTCCAAACACCTATACTCAATGCACTGACCAATAAAGGCAAGCATACCAAATGCCTTCTTCACTATTCTATCTACCTGCTGCTCTACTTTCAAGGAGCTATGAACCTGCACTCCAAGGTCTCTTTGTTCAGCAACACCTCCTAGGTCCCTACCATTAAGTGTATAAGTCCTGTCCTGATTTGCCGTTCCAAAATGCAGCACCTCACATTTATCTAAATTAACTCCATCGGCCACTCCTCAGCCCAAGAAGTCATCTTCTAAAAGACAGAGTGCTGAAGAAACACAGCAGGTACAGCAGCATCTGTGGAGATAATCTTTCAAGCCCTGTGACCCTTCATCAGAAGCAAAGATAGCTGATGAAGGGTGGAATTTATGCTGGTGACATATTTTGGGGTGGGATGTGCAAGTATACATGAAGATTGTTCCAAGAGAGTGAGGGTGAAGAAAGGGATAGATAAGCAAAGAGATTACTGATGATAAGCCGAAAGAGAGAGAATAGTTTTCTCTCAGTTTATCATCAGCAATCTCTTTGCTTGCCTACCCTCTCTCTCTCTCTCTCTTTCTCCCCTTCTCTCTCTCCCTCTGAAAATTGTCTTCAAGTACTCGACTCTCCACCAACATTGCCTCCCTTTGTCCCATCATCAGCATAAATTTCATCCCACTTCAACTATATTCAGTTCTGCTGAAGCATAATAGGACTGAAAATATAAAATTGGCTTTCTCTCTGTAATGGCTGCCAGAGCTGCTGTGTTTCTCCAACACTTTCTGTTTTTTCTTCATATTTGCAGCATCCACAGATTTTTGTGTTTGTTCACCTCACATTGAACCTGGGGGTGAAGATCATTTCATGAAGTAGGGTAGTGCAGCTGATGGCTTAACCAACAGAACAGCGGAATGTCAATTTTGTGATAACTGACTGTTGCTGAGACAGTAGATATCTGTACCAGCTTGTCACTGAGAGAGAGGATGCTCTAGAATAGCTTAAAAGCATATATTTTTTCGATATATTTAGTCAACGTGCTCAGGCATATTCTGACACATGTATGGAGCAAGTGGTACTTGGACCCCCAGTTCTTCTGGTTCAGAGGAAGGGACATTACCCCTGTACCACAAGACCTCTGGTCTAATCTTTTACATTTTATATTCTGGAAGGAGTTTTGGAATCAATCACCATCTTGTAGTGATATCTTTGGATCCATTTAATTTAAAAACAGATTGTTTTTTACCCTTTCAGGGGAAGTGGGCATTGCTGTTTTCTTTTTATTCTTTGATGGGAAGTGAATGTTCGTAACTAACTACTAACTATAGAATATTGTGCAATTGTTCACAAATATTGCCACTTCTGATCTTCTGTTGGAGGGAAGGTCATTAATTAAACAACTGAAGATGGTTCAGGCAACTGTGCCCTGATAAATTGATGTCCTGAAACTGAGTTAACTGACCTCCAACCCCAAATATATCCCTTTAAACATGGTACAACCTTAACCTATAGAGCAATTTCCCTCAATGCATACTTACTCCAGTCTTTCTTGAGCTCCTTAATGATCTTTTAGTCAAGTGTTGCCTTTCTGTCAAAGATCATGACTCTCACCTTGCCTCTTGATTTTAGTTGTTTCATTCAAGTGCAGACCGAGGTAATGAGTCTCGAGCAGAGTCGCCCTGGCAGAGCTCAACATGAGTAACAGTGAGCATGTCATGGCTGTGTGAGAGACTCTTACATCACTGTCATTGACACCTACCATCACTTTTCTGATGATTGAGAGCTTGGTGCAGCACTAACTGGCGGGGGTGGATTTTTCCTGTGTTTGCGAATAGGACATGCCTGGACAATTTTCACATTACCAGTTAGATCACCTTGTTGAAATTATATATTTCTAGGGTGTGGCACAAGTCTTCTGAGTAATTGTTAGGTTGTTGCCAGTGCTCATCGCATTGACATTATCAGCTGGAAGCAGCCAAAGATCCTGCGATATCAGGCATTAGTGGACATGATGCACATTCTGAGGTCACCCAGTCATCAATCCAGATGAATTTCCAAGTCTCTGCTCTGATGTAGCTGGAGCAGGTAGATGATCCACTGTCCCATCCAGTCTTGGAATTTTTTAAACATTTGCGACTGGGGGAAGAAAATCTGTGGATTCATATCCCAATGGACTATCTATTTCCTTCCCAAACAGGAATATCCTGCTATTCTTTAAAGTAATATAATGCAACTTTTACACTGAAGATTATCATTTATATATTAGTATAATTTGTCTTGTGCACCATTGCCAGTACAACTTTCTTAATTCATATGAAACATCATAACCAGCTCTGAAGAATAATTTATAGAAATCTGTGTCAATGAGCAGCCATGAGAAAAATCTTCCCAAAGCTTGTCCCTGGCAAATTATGTTACTATCAGTATTCCCCAATGTGTCAGTGTGTTCTGTCAGTATTTTGTGACTAAAATAAAATGTTTGGGTAAGTGCTGAGCAAAGCAGGAAAAGAACTGTATGTAGCAAGTGTCAATGTGGAAATATTGACTGAGATGTTTTCAAAGGTCATGTGCGTGCAACAATCTCTAAGTTTCTAACTGATTGGATCATTGCAGTTTTGCCAGTAGCTGTCGTGCGTCATTTGGTTGATGTTCATGCTTCTTAGTGAAGGTGAAGTCATTGTGCATGATTTAAAACTGTTATCCTTTCATTCAGAAGCAAGGTTGCAATTATCATCATTAAAATGTAGAAGCTTCTAAATCCATACTTGCAAGAAAAGAATTGAGGGATGTAAATTAAAGGTAACAATGTCAATCTGATTATGGTTGATTTTGGACTTGAATCCTGTGGAAACAAAGCAGATTCAGGCTAACAATAGTGAACTGGCAAAACCCCTGGGGTACCTCTTTGCCAGGAAGGCCCATGTCAATCAAGCACTTGGGTGGGGGAGGGGCGGTCGCCCTAAGGTGAAAGTGCTCTCAACCAAGTGTGCAATTGAATGACAGCGCCATTGGGGAGAAGGTGGCTGCTATTGGTACTGCACCCATCCGAGGCCTGGCATTGTTACTGGATTCCGAGTGACAAATGGGTGATGTCAGGGGGATTTTGTGGTGGGAGACCAATGGATTCACTCTCAGTTGTACCCTACGTCCTTCCCTATTTGAGGTGTTTTGATCAACCACCAAGAGCATTTTGAAGAAAAGACAACCCCCCCCCCCCCCCCACCCCCACCCAAATTTCCTTTGGATATTCGTTTGTTTCATCATGTTGGCCGCAAAGCCAACACCCACATTCCTATTCCACCATTATGTTAAGGTCAGCACTGATGGGATTTAGTCACTAACTGGGCAAAGCCACAAAAATGATTGTATGCCTTACTCCCATGGATTTAATCAGGATGACGCCTATATTTCCACCCAAAAAACACATTATTATTAAATGCCCTCCCCACCAACAAACATGCCACAATGTACAGCATAAGGAACCAGCCTTTATGTGAGAATGTGATAGCACATCTTTTTACTGTTTTCCCACACAATACAGTAATTTTTTATCATTAGCATTTAGGTTTTAAGGAACAGTCAAATAGGATAAAGACGGAAGAACTAAAATCCATTTCCTTCTGTTGATTTAAATGGAACAAAAATTAAAACAGTTTGGGGCATGTAATTCTTACCATCCTTTTCTTTTGCTTTGTGTTTTGTCCAGGAAATGCTAAATGTGCAGCTTGTGAAAGAAAATTCAGCTTGCAAGTTCCTGTTTTAACCAAATCATTTGAAGGGGACATTCAGCTCATTCATCATCTAGAAGGAAAGAGTTTAGTATTTTCAATGAAATAGGAATATTGATTTTTCTTTGCTTGCAAGTGTAAAAGCTGTCCAAAGTCAAGGTAAATGTGTCTTGTACTTTTACTTAATGAGCACAGAGGGATTTTTACACATCTCAAATATAGTTGTGCACTCAACACTAACCAAGAGTTATGTCCAATTCCTTGTTTCATGGCTAAGCTAAACACCTTAAATGTCTCTTTTTGAAGGTTGGAGTGGAAGGAGTACCAGCCAGCCTTCACTCAGCTCAGCTCTTTGATTTTCCGATGGTGCTTTATATCATAGATACTGAAAGCAAAACAAAATAGATATTGTCAACTCATTATTCTGCCATGACAGAAATATAGGAGTAAAAAATAACATCTCCCTTGTTCATATTATGACCCAGCCATGATAAACCTTTCACTGCATACTAATCAATAGCCCCTGTAGCTATTTGTGTGAACAAAAGGACTCAGAAAGTTAATAGGCAGCATTGTGGGATTTCTCTAGAAAACTTAGCCCTACTTGTTACTGCTAGAAACTTAAATGCCTTACAAAGCCTCAATCATCCTATGATAGAATATTGCAGCCTGCAAAGAAAATCCCTTTTCTCTTCCTTGATATGACATAGCCTAAAGCCACTAGTTTGAGAGGAATGGCAGACTTCCTGCTGGAGTCTATTATGCTATAGTCTCTTGTGTAATACTTGCAGAAATATAGTTTAACTGTAATATGCCATAAACATCACTGAAACCTTCATAATGCTAAGGGAAGCCATTTTTCCATCACGTTGCTGAGTCTCACAATTCGTCTACACAAGCGTCTCATAATGGTACCTCATTCAATGCTTCTAAGTATCTACCCTGCTTACCAATAATATCTCATGGATGAATTGAACCGAAGGGTCTGTTGCCCTGCCGTATAACTATAACTCAAATAGATTAGATATTCTCTCCTCTTTCTGTCAGAGACACTTTCACGTTGGTGACATTTTATATTAAATCCCTAACAAGGGAAAACAGTATTTCCCAATTTACATTGTTAAAATTGTCCACAGTTAAAAATTAGCAGCTTTATTTTGTTTTCCTTAGCTTTCTCTGTTCCAAACTAAAATCATCCAATTGCCTTAACTCTCTTTTCATAATTACCAAACAACTCTTTAGCCAAACTTTCATATCCCAGCATAATTGCATGTCCTACTTAAACTTCAACGTTATGTCTTAATATTAATGGAAGGTCAATGTTGTTTTCATTGAAATTATTTTGATAAAGTGCAACCATATCGGATTATGTTCGTAATGTGAACAAAATCTGCTGCAGAACCAAAATTGTTGGGACCTTTGCAAAATCTATGAGAAATGGACTTGCTGACTGATGCTCAATTACATCATCAGGATAGATGTTGTGAAACATCTACTCAGAATACCTGTGCCTCAATACTCCCTTTAATCATGTCAGCTGATGAAAAAAAAATCTTGAATCCAAATAAATGATGCAACAACCACTTCTTGTGATGTTAAGATGATCATTTTCTAACTATGTATTTTCAAATTGAATAGTGCTGCATTCATTCTTCTAACTGAAACAAAAAATGGAAAAATAACTTTATTGAAAATTTATTCACAAACTATGGATATAGGTTTTTCTATTAGATTAGATTCCCTACGGTGTGGAAACAGGCCCTTCAGCCCAACCAGTCCACACCGACCCTCCGAAGATTAACCCACCCAGACCCATTTCCCCTCTGACTAATGCACCTAACACTACGGGCAATTTAGCATGGTCAATTCACCTGACTTGCACATCTTTGGACTGTGGGAGGAAACCGGAGCACCCGGAGGAAACCCACGCAGACATGGGGAGAATGTACAAATTCCACACAGAGCATTGCCTGAGGCTGGAATCGAAGTGCTCACTACTACTGAAATATTCATTCCTAATATGGTTTCCCGCACCCAATCTAGAGAAAATCTTCATTTCATTTCTGAGACGGATTAGAATAATCTTTTCTGGCTTCATGTGCTCCATTGCTATTTAAACTAACATTGGAATAATTAGTTTTCATTTTATTCTGTGCATGTGTTCATTATCAATAAATCAACAACTAAACCAGGGTGAAAGTATTTCACAATGCATTGAGAAACACAATGCCAGATGCATGATAAATCCCATCAAAAATTAGATTGCAAACTACAAGACTATACTGCATACTAATCGAAAGTAGTATCTACCAAACATGGTACAGAAGAGGAGAATTAATTCAGTGAGTACAAAACAGGCACACTATACATAGTTCTTATGGTTATCTGCCACTTTAGTGTTATGTACCATTTTACAGCCTAAAATATATTGCTGCCATTTTTTCACAGAATTACATTGTTAGAACACAGAAGTGAATTTTTACAGCTTGGACTAAAAGCCTTCTTGACAGCATTAGTTCAGAGGTTTCAATCCCAAAAACTTGCTTTAACAGGATGGTTGGGTGACAGTGATCACCAAGTCGGACCATCAGCTGCAAACTGAACTCCTGCGAAATTTATTCCTGGTGGAATGACAACTATTCATACTGCATCAGCTAAAAGCATTAAATCAAAGGTTAACCTTGATATCAAATGAGAACTGTTTCCCCAGCCCTATGAACACATATATAATATATATAATCTGAATTTATAGCACTGAAGGAGGGCTTTTGGCCCATCATTTGCATGATAACTGAAATGTGAAAATCTGCTGACTTTACAGTTTTGTGAACTGTTTCCCTGTTTCCAGTTAAGACATGTCCTTCATGTACAATTTCAGGAAAACTGTGACATCGAGGAATGGCCTCCTTGGCTTATTCTTCAGTTCAGAAAAGTATGTAATTTTTAAAAAAATTAACTTTTCCTCTTCTCATAATGTTCAAACGATTTAATCATGATTTAATCAAAAAACACAGTGGAAGTCTTCCTTCTATAGGACCATTATTTACAGACATTTGGTCTTTGGTAAGATATATTTGGGTGGAAATGTTTTTGCTGGCAGTAACATAATAGAACTATCAAAAGGTATTAGTTTGCAATTCACAATGAATAATCGGTGCGGAGATTTGTGCTCGGATTTTATAACAGGAGATATCGTGATTTAAGATATGTACTAAGACCTGAATAAAGTTGGCAGAGTGCCAATGTAGAAAATATATCATTTGAGACTGGATACAGCTTTGTTCTTTTTTTAATCCATAGCTGCATGAGAAATTATTTGGAAAACATATTACTACTTCCTAATTTCTGTAGTATGGTCATGCATAATTCTTTGCTCCATTTTAAATTCAGTAGGAATCATGGTATTTGTAGAAAGCATCTCCATGTCTGAAGTAGCTCTTATTCCTGTAGATGGCAGTATAACATGTATTTTCAACCTGCGCGAGATAAGCATTTCCAATGTTGAAGGTGTCATGTGGTGACACATTAGCAGATATTTCATGCAGATCGCATATCACCTTGTATTCACGGAAACTGGGTATGCACAAATTTCCTGAAAAGGCATTATTTTTGATTTGTCATTGCTTACTTAGTACCCAAATTTTAATTTTCAAATTTAGGTTTTGGCAAGATGCAAATCAAAAATTGAGGCGTATTTCACAATAATGTGAATGCATTAATACTGCAAATTGCGTTTTGCATCATGCGTTGCATTTATTAAAGATTCTACATTAATGTCTCAATTTTTTTCCAAATGTTTATCCATAGAGGTTACTTTGGCCAAGAACTGATAACAAGAATCCAGGGAAAGTATATTCCTGTCAGGGTGAAAGGGAAGGCTGGTAGGTAAAGGGAATGCTGGATGACTAAAGAAATTGAGGGTTTGGTTAAGAAAAAGAAGGAAGTATATGTCAGGTATAGACAGGATAGATCGAGTGAATCCTTAGAAGAGTATAAAGAAAGTAGGAGTATACTTAAGAGGGAAATCAGGAGGGCAAAATGGGGACATGAGATCGCTTTGGCAAATAGATTTAAGGAGAATCCAAAGGGTTTTTACAAATATATTAAGGACAAAAGGGTAACTAGGGAGAGAATAGGGCCCCTCAAAGATCAGCAAGGCAGCCTTTGTGTGGGGCCACAGAAAATGAGGGAGATACTAAATGAACATTTTGCATCAGTATTTACTGTGGAAAAGGATATGGAAGTTATGGACTGTAGGGAAATAGATGGTGTCATCTTGCAAAATGTCCAGATTATAGAGGAGGATAAATCCCCAGGAACTGATCAGGTGCACCCGAGAACTCTGTGGAAAGCTAGAGAAGTGATTGCTGGGCCTCTTGCTGAGATATTTGTTTCATTGATAGTCACAGGTGAGGTGCCGGAAGACTGGAAGTTGGCAAACGTGGTGCCACTGTTTAAGAAGGGTGGTAAAGATAAGCCATGGAACTATAGACCGGTGAGCCTGACCTCGGTGGTGGGCAAGTTGTTGGAGGGAATCCTGAGGGACAGGATGTACATGTATTTGGAAAGGTAAGGACTGATTAGGGATAGTCAACATGGCTTTGTGCATGGGAAATCATCTCTCACAAACTTGATTGAGTTTTTTGAAGAAGTAACAAAGAGGATTGATGAGATCAGAGCATTAGATGTGATCTATATGGACTCTAATAAGGCGTTCGACAAGGTTCCCCATGGGAGACTGATTAGCAAGGTTAGATCTCATGGAATACAGGGAGAACTAGTCATTTGGATACAGAACTGGCTCAAGGGTAGAAGGCAGAGGGTGGTGGTGGAGGGTTGTTTTTCAGACTGGAGGCCTGTGACCAGTGGAGTGCCAGAAGGATCGGTGCTGGGACCTCTACTTTTTGTCATTTATATAAATGATTTGGATGCGAGCATAAGAGGTACAATTAGTAAGTTTGCAGATGACACCAAAATTGGAGGTATAGTGGACAGCGAAGAGGGTTCCCTCAGATTACAACAGGATCTGGACCAGATGGGCCAATGGGCTGAGAAGAGGCAGATGGAGTTCAATTCAGATAAATGCGAGGTGCGGCATTTTGGGAAAGCAAATCTTAGCAGGACTTATAGACTTAATGATAAGGACCTAGGGAGTGTTGCTGAACAAAGAGACCTTGGAATGCAGGTTCATAGCTCCTTGAAAGTGGAGTCGCAGGTAGATAGGATAGTGAAGAAGGCGTTTGGTATGCTTTCCTTTATTGGTCAGAGTATTGAGTACAGGAGTTGGGAGGTCATGTTGCGGCTGTACAGGACTTTGGTTAGGCCACTTTCGGAATATTGCGTGAAATTCTGGTCTCCTTCCTACCCGAAAGATGCTGTGAAACCTGAAAGGGTTCAGAAAAGATTTACAAGGATGTTGCCATGGTTGGAGGATCTGAGCTACAGGGAGAGGCTGAACAGGCTGAGGGTGTTTTCCCTGGAGCATTGGAGGCTGAGGGATGATCTTATAGAGGTTTACAAATTATGGGGGGCATGGATAGGATAAATAGACAAAATCTTTTCCCTGGGGTGGGGGAGTCCAGAACTAGAGGGCATAGGTTTAGGGTGAGAAGGGAAAGATATAAAAGAGACCTAAGGGGCAACTTTTTCACCCAGAGGGTGGTACATGTATGGAATGAGCTGCCAGAGGATGTGGTAGAGGCTGGTACAATTGCAACATTTAAGAGGCATTTGAATGGGTTTATGAATAGGAAGGGTTTGGAGGGATATGGGCTGGGTGTTGGCAGATGGGACTAGATTGGGTTGGCATATCTGGTCGGCATAGATGGGTTGGACCAAAGGGTCTGTTTCCATGTTGTACATCTCTATGACTCTATGACTCTATAACTGGAAGATGAATTTAGACTGTGCAGCTTTAGCATGTGCCGTCTGCCAGACTTCCCACAATCTATCAAGATTGTTTGGTCAGTTGGAGAATGGAAATTTATTGTTTATTTACAAACTTGTTCGGTTCGGTGTTTTATCTCCAAATAACTTTATAAAACTGATGGTGGAATCTCCTAGTGATATGGGTTACGGTGAGATGTGTGGCAGAATCAGATGAGAAGTGCTGCCAAGGCAACCTTGATGATGAGATCATCTCGCGGCATCCTGTACACTCTTCTCAAGCAGTATGGCTAAATTCTCACAAAGCAGCATTGAGTTCACCATTGACACTCATTTTTGCTTGTTAAATGTCTTGCCAAACCCCCATGTCAGCTGGCCATTGTGAAAACTCGATGTGGAAGCTAAAGCAGGTTCGTGGTGGGCTCAAATTTAGGCTTTAATCAAAAGACCTCCAGGCTTGCCACCTGCTGCCAAAATGGTGGGCACATTCCATGGGAACCAGCCACCCACACCCCATATTCATGGACATTGACATTTAGCATGTGTCAGCCTCTGGGAACCTCCCTGGCACATCTCTGATTAACTTACAGGGTGCTTCTGCACATCAGCAGCTACAAGCAGCAACTAACACTGTAATGCTTCAGCAAGGACACAGACCCAGCTCAGGAGCTGCATCTCCAGACTCTTCACTCATTCACTCTGAGCCGAGCTGGATGCAAACAGCACACTTGCCTTGCTTTATTTTGCCTTGACTAACCTTTACGTTTTGCTCCCTCACCAAGAGATACCAGGCTTATGTTACTGCTATCCTTTGCCGTGCCATTCAATGTACAGCCAAAGCCAGGAATCATGACATAGTTGTCAGCAGGCCTCAGTCAAGTCAAGGGGGAATAGTCTTTGATCAGAAAATCAAAGGCAGCCTCCAATACCAGTCCAGGCCCTGCTCAGGACTAGCCAACAAAAAGTCTAAGATCCAGCCTTATGTGCCAAAGAGCAGAAACATTAGATTTGCACACTCCTGAATGCAGGTTGGCTACAGCTGATGACATCATGGTGAACCAGAAGAGAAGAGGCAACCTGAGATGTTAAATCCATTCTAAAGTACTCGATCTCTATTTCAGACCAAAGTAGAATCTTGTAAGCAAGCGACGCGATTCAATCAGACAGCACAGGGACTAAGGGAATCCATTGAATCATTTCTTACAGAACCATTTAGGCATGCCAGTTCTTGCAGATATGCAGAATTAAAAGGTGAACTTGTCTGTGATTGAGTCAGATGGAATTGGTGACAAAACCTTTTTTGATTTGTTAGAGTCAAAAGATTGAACATTTCAACAAGTGACTCACTGTGCCCTGCAGGCTAAAGACAGACCTTAAAATTGGACCATAATCCAGGGAATTAACATGGCTTTGTTGAAATCAACTGAACCAGTTACATAAACCAAAATAAGACCATCCTGTTGATTTTAGGGGTTATCTGATATAGGAAGTTGATGATTTGTAAGTAATTTTCTCATAGTATTTTAGTTTGTTAGGAAGTGGGAGTTTAGATGGGATAGATACGATGCGTGATATGATCAATAAGAAAAAGAAAAGTATACAAATGTGACAACACGGCATGTTTCACTCATACTGGAGGGCAAACACGCTGTCATAGAGTCACAGAGTCATAGAGATGTACAGCACGGACACAAACATTTTAGTCCAACTCGTCCATGCTGACCAGATATCCTAACCCAATCTAGTCCCACCTGCCAGAACCTGGCCCACGTCCCTCCAAACCCTTCCTATTCATATACCCATCCAGATGACTTTTAAATGTATCAGCGTCCACCACTTCCTCTGGCAGCTCATTCCATACATGTCACACCTTCTGTCTGAAAACATTGCCCCTTTGGTCTCTTCTATATCTTTCCCCTCTCACCCTAAACCTATGACTTCTAGTTCTGGACTCCCCCACCTCAGGGAAAAGACTTTGTTTCGTTATCCTATCCATGTCCCTCATGATTTTGTAAACCTCTATAAGTTCACCCTTCAGCTTCCAACACTCTGGGGAAAACAGCCTTAGATTATTCAACCTCTCTCAATAGCTCAAATCCTCCAACCCTGGCAACATCCTTGTGAATCTTGTCTGAAACCTTTCAAGTTTTACAACATCTTTCTGATAGGAATGAGACTAGAATTGCACACAATATTCCAACAGTGGCCTAACCAATGTCCTGTACAGCCGCAACATGACCTCCCAACTCCTGTACTCAATACTCTGACCAATAAAGGAAAGCATACCAAATGCCTTCTTCACTATCCTGTTTACCTGCAACCCCACTTTCAAGGAGCTATAAACCTGTATTTCAAGTCTCTTTCTTCAGCAATACTCCTGAGGACCATACCATTAAGCGTATAAGTTCTGCTAAGACTTGCTTTCCCAAAATGCAGCACCTCTCACTTATCTAAATTAAACTCCATCTGCCACTTCTCAGCAATTGGCCCATCTGATCAAAATTCTGTTGTAATCTGAGAAAGCCTTCCTCGCTGTCCACTACACCTCCAATTTTGGTGTCATCTGCAAACTTACTAACTGTACCTCTTATGCTCACATCAAAATCATTTATATAAATGATGAAAAGTAGTGGACCCAGCACCGAACCTTGTGGCACTCCACTGGTCACAGGCCTGCAGTCTGAAAAACAACCCTCCACCACCACCATCAGTCTTCTACCTTTGAGCCAGTTGGCAAATTCTCCCTTTATTCCGTGTGATCCAACCTTGCTAATCAGTCTCCCATGGGGAACCTTGTTGAACGCCTTACTGAAGTCCATATAGATCATTTCCACCATTGTGCCCTCATCAATCTTCTTTGTTACCTCTTCAAAATACTCAATAAAGTTTGTGAGACATGAGTTCCCATGCACAAAGACATGTTGACTATCCCTATTCAGTCCTTGCCTTTCCAAATACATGTATATCCTGGCCCTCAGGATTATCTCCAACAACGTGCCCACCACCAACGTCAGGCTCACCAGTCTATAGTTCCCTGGCTTATCCTTACCACCCCTCTTAAACAGTGGCACCATGTTAGCCAACCTCCAGTCTTCCGACACTTCACCTGTGACTATCGATGATACAAATATCTCAGTAAGAGGCCCAGCAATCACTTCCTTAGCTTCCCATAGAGTTCTAGGGTACACCTGGTCAGATCCTGGGGGTTTATCCACTTTCATGCATTTCAAGACATCCAGCACTTCCTCCTCTGTGATATGGACACTTTTCAAGATATCACCATCTATTTCCCTACATTCTACATCTTCAATGTCGTTTTCCACAGTAAATAATGATGCAAAATACTCATTTATTATCTCCCTCATCTCCTGCAGCTCCATAAAAAATGTTGCCTTGCTGATCTTTGAGGGTCCCTAGTCTCTTCCTAGTTACTGTTTTGTATTTGTAAAAACCCTTTTGGTTCTCCTTAACTGTATTTGCCAAAGCTAAATCATGTCCCCTTTTTGCCGTCCTGATTTCTCTCTGAAGTATACTCCTACTGCCTTTATACTCTTCTCAGGATTCACTCGATCTATCCTGTCTGTACCTGACATATGCTTCCTTCTTTTTCTTAACCAAACCCTCAATTTCTTTAGTCATCTAGAATTCCATACATCTATCAGCCTTTCCCTTCATCCTAACAGGAATATACTTTCCTGGTCTCTTGTTATCTCCCTTCTGAGGCTTCCCATTTTCTAGCCATCCCTTTACCTATGAACATCTGTGCCCAATCAACTTTTGAAAGTTCTTGCCTAATACTGTCAAAATTGGCCTTCCTCCAATTTAGAACTTTAACTTTTAGATCTGGTCTATCCTTTTCCATCACTATTTAAAAACTAACACCCTGCCCTTAGAAATGTGACATAACAGCAGTTGCTCAGCGGCAGATAACAGTTCCAATTATGGTTGCTGGCCCCAAAGTGCTCCCCATTGATACCTCCGTCACCTGCCCTGCCTTATTTCCCAAGAGTAGGTCATGTTTTGCATCACTGTCAACGTGGAATATGTTGATCTTGTTATCGTGGTGGGAACAGCATCCTGCCCTCTAGCTAAGATATTAGTGAGCTCTTCCCTTGGTGTTTCTCCTCTTCTTCTGGCTGACTTTCACCTGGCCGATGGGGACTGCTTGATAAAGACTACACTCTGGAGAGCATCCAGTGAGAACTGTAGCCTACAAGGTCTGCTTGACTGGAACTGCTATCTGCCGCTGAGCACCTACTGTTGTGTCATATTTCTAAGGGCAGGGTATCTTCTCTCTGTGATAAGCAACTGTCTGAGCCCTTTTAGCCAATGGTCACAAGACTGTTACTCATGTTGTTATGAGTCTTCTTTGGAAGGTCAGTGTTCCTTCTAACAACAGACAGTCTTATTTTCAGAAACAACACACTGAGAGTGGGGCACATTTGCCACCAGGTAAACAGTTGACTGTAGTTCAATACAAATCAAGGGTGAAATAACTTCACAGAGTCACAGAGGCCCCCTTTATTTACAGATGAATTGTTCTCGTCTTCAATATTGTCTCATTCTGAGTCAGTGATCAGAATGTCAGTATATCTGACACACACCTTTATGTCTGAAAACTAGGACTCCTCAACTGCACCAATTAATAGCCCCAATCAGGGAACTCATATTCTCTGAGGTCCAGCTGGCTGATCTTGCTCAATCACTACAGTAGCCTCTGCGTTTCTCATAATTCTTCCATTTTGATTTCCCGTGCAAGAATTTTGGCAAGTTAATTTCAGCTGTAAAAGCAGTTAAATTAAATCTTATGCAACACGGTAAATACTGGGATAAAAAAAAACATCAGTTATTACTGAGCCCCAATACCCAATACCTCACCCACTCAAAAGTTGCAAAAGTGGAACGGGGCAGCACATCAGTACAGCAGTGGGGCTATGCATTATCACAGATGCATAGCAGAGGGAGTAGTGTGTCCAATGCAGGAAAACAACACACTTCAAGCAGTTGCACTAGTCAAAAATGCAGAAAAAGGAAGAAAAAAAACAGAATGTCTTCAAAAAAAAGGCAACCCAAAAAGAGAAACTGCCAACAAAGACAATTAGGTGAAAATAGATTTCTTAAGGGAAGTCAAGAAGGAAAACTGAGATCCTGATCAGTCAGTCGAGAAGTAAAAGGCAGAATTTAAACTGGGTAGTCGTGTAACAATCTTAGCAAACTATTTGCAATGGTTGGGTAGAAGTCCAGTCAACAGGAATTAAACTACAAGGTCCAAGGGACCATGAATTTTCAAGCAAAAGGTCAGATCACTATCGGACTGCCACAGTGGATAGGAAATCAATGAGCCTCTCTGCATTTTAAAGATTTGCAGCATGTTATTAAGCAGAAATGCATATTTGCAAATTGTTGTTCTGGAAATGGCAAGCAAAATCCAACAGACAGATAATGTGACTTAAATCTATTGAGAATTTCTGCAGTTTATCAGGCTACAAGTAATCTCAAGAAAACCTGTAATATGATGTTCTTTTGAGATGCTAAGCCAATATATCCATACACTCCCAGGAGGGCACCACACGCATCACTGGAGCAAGTTAAAAGGAAGGCTTGACAGAATGTTACACAGAGGTGTAATATTACTTGTCATAAAGCCAGCTAGGTGGTGTTCAGTGCTTGTAAGAGTTCCCAAGCCTAATGAGCTTAGGCGAGGTGTGTATCTGACACAATTAAATAAAACAGTCCAAGGGGAGTCCATCCCAATGTCTTCACTGGATGCAGCTTGGGAAATCTCACCAATAATGTTGTTCTTCACTATGCTGGACACCATCAGAAGGTGTTGGCAAATATCCCGACATAGTAGCCCAAGGCTGTTAATAATGTCCATCACAAATTCTGGGTGATTCCACTTTATTTGTCTTCCTTCTCGGATATCATCTCAAGAGATATTTAAATGTCACACATTCTAGAAACCAGAAAGAGTGTAATTTGTCATATGGATCACAAAAATGGCAGTGCAAAACAACGACACCTTTAGACAATGGGAAGTTTTAAGAACATAACAGAACAAAGATCGCTCATTAAACGAAAAGTGAGAAATCACTAGAATGGGAATGTGATCCTTGGGATATATTATCCAACAAAGAGAGATAATGAAAAAGCTTCAGAAAACAAAAACCATAAGAGATTTTTCCATAAGGTGTCAGTGTCAATGCCAACCATAGATTTCTGGTTAACTAGCTCACAGAAAATTGATTACAATTAGAGAATTTTTAGGGGTGCTTTTGAGAAAAGGTCAGTACCGGTCTTGGAGTGTGAACAAACAATAGCTTTTCAGAAGATAAAATAAAAATGATGGTTATAATCCTCAGATGTCCATGGGGGTGGCCTGAAATACATCCCCAACAGGTTTAGAGACGTATTTATTTAGATCCAGGATGGCAGTAGAAGAAAGCCAGAAACATAGCTTCTGGAGAATTAACTGGAACATATCAATATTATTCAACCATCAAGAAAAAAGGCATTAGCAGTAATGTGGGGATGTCAGCATTTCTCAGGGCATCAAATGGGATTGAAGTTTCAAATTGAGACAGAGCAATGTATCTTACTGATGCCAATTGTATGTGGTACAAAGAGCAGAAAGAGCAGTCTCAAACAACAGGAAGCAGCTCCTTGGAAACAAAGCAAAACAATAAGATTTACTTTACTTTGCAGTTGACCTCAGTTTAGTGCATGACAATGCACCCACCTCAACCCCTTCCCTCCACTCCTGCTGCAGGCCTCTACACCGGAGAGTGTAATTGCCTGCCCATTCCCTCCCAGAGCTGCATCTTCAAACCCCTCCCTATCTCCCAGCCTTTTCCAGACAAATATTTCCAGATGAGGTTACTTCAGACAATGGTTCACTTTAGGGTGTAGGTTTGCTCGCTGAGCTGTAGGTTTGATATCCAGACGTTTCATTACCTGGCTAGGTAACATCATCAGTGGCGACCTCCAAGTGAAGCGAAGCTGTTGTCTCCTGCTTTCTATTTATATGTTTGTCCTGGATGGGGTTCCTGGGGTTTGTGGTGATGTCATTTCCTGTTCATTTTCTGATGGGTTGATAGATAGTATCTAGATCTATGTGTTTGTTTATGGCATTGTGGTTGGAGTGCCAGGCCGCTAGGAATTCTCTGGCATGTCTTTACTTAGCCTGTCCCAGGATAGATGTGTTGTCCCAGTCAAAATGGTGGGTTTTTTTCTTCTGTGTGTAGGGCTATGAGGGAGAGAGGGTCGTGTCTTTTTGTGGCTAGCTGGTGTTCGTGTATCCTGGTGGCTAACTTTCTTCCTGTTCCCATGTCTTGCTTCATTGTTGTTTCCAGTTTGGATGACCGGCAGGAAACTTTAGCCCCAAATATGAAACATCCAGAAAGCTGTAAATCAAATAGTAGATACAAATCAGATTGACTGGTTTCAGTCATTTTGACAGCAAATTCATTTCAGTGTAGATTCGGTCTTGTTTACGGTTGGTTTCACAAAGCAAGGTTCAACTTGGTTTGGTGGTCAGTGTAGTCAGTGTGGTCAGTGCCTTATCTTTCATTAAAACAATTTAGATCCATAAAAGGTCCCAGATATTAAAAATGCGATGTTAGGAGTCAAAACTTGATAGTCCATTTTACCACTATTGTAACAGTATTTATTAAAGTCAATGTTCTGTCAAGAGGCATAATATTTTAAAGAAGTATTTTTGCAATTTCCATGGCAAATGCTTAATAATTCTAGTTGTGTTTTTAAATGATGGTTAAATAAATTATAATAACCCTAGGGCAGTGAGAAATACCAGATAAAATCCTCTGCTTTCAGGAATCACCCAGTTAACTAGATTTCCCAGATCATGTTCGACATGCAGCATAGAGGGAAAAAAATGATGAGGAACTCAAGAAGAGGAAACCTCACAAGCAACTCGGCAAATTCATTTCTGATCATTGCATATTACAGGATCCCCTGAGAAATCTATTGCACTTGTCTGGTGTGACACCATTGGATATGGCAAAGAATCTTCAGTAAATCTGCTGGGCCCTGTTATAGGAAGGATGTTGTGAAACTTGAAAGGGTGCAGAAAAGATTTGGATGGATGTTGCCAGAGTTAGAAGGTTTGAGCTACAGGGAAAGGCTAAAGAGGCTGGGGCTATTTTGTCTGAAGTGTCAGAGGCTGTGGGGTGACCTTTGTAAAAGTTTATAAAATCATGAGAGACATGGATAGAGTGAAGAGCCAAGGTCTTTTTGCCAGAGTAGGGGAGACAAAAACTAGAGGGAATAGGTTGAAGTTGAGAGAAGAAAGATTTAAAAGGGACCTAAGGAGCAACTTTTTTTTAATGCAGGAGGTGCTGTGAGTATGGAATGAGCTGCCAGAGGAAGTGGTGGAGGCTGATACGATTACAACATTTAAAAGGCATCACAATGGGAATATGAATAGAAAGGATTTGAGGGATATGGGTCAAATGCTGGCAAATTGGATTAGATTAATTTAGGGTATCTGGTCATCATGGGCAAGTTTGACCGAACGGTCTGTTTTGGGGCTGTACAACTCTAAGATTTTGTGACTCCATAACCCAGCTGATTGAATCTCCAGATACATCCAGTGATCAAACCATCAATTGGTATGCTGCATGGGTAGTTGACTCTTGGTTTTGGTGGTGGGGGTTGTTTGAAGCATGGGAGATGTGTGTTGGTGAAGCAGGGGTGAAAAGGAGATGATAGACAAAAATGGAAAGATGGGGCACATACAACACATTGCCTATCCTTCATCACTTAACCAATGAATTCTCATCCCTACTCTGCTCAACAGTTCTTCGAACCCTAAAATGTTTACACTGGAAACCCATAAAACCTGAGCTTTCAAGTAGAGTCAATATGGGGGAGAAGAAAGGAAACACTGAATATAGGGCACAGTTTAACAACAAGCTGTCTCCCATTTATTGTGAGAACTATATTATCTTAGAGGATTGTTAATCCTTGGAAATCTCTTCCAAAGATGAGTGGAGGCTGTGCTATTAAATACAGTATATTGAAAGGTGAGTTATATGGATCCTTATCAAAGGAGTCAAGAGTTATGGTGACAGACTGAAAGATGGAGTGAAGGACATGATCAGATAAGTCATGATATTAATGAATGCTGGAGTATGCTTGAAGTGTTGGATGGCTTACATTTACTCATAGTTCTTACGATGACTGCTTTAACTGAAAGCTGCATGACGCTGACCTTCCTGTAGCTGCTCATTTTAACATAGCATCCTACTCACATGCCCATAAGTCTGTCTTCTGTGTGCTGCAGTGTTCCAGTGAATTACAACACAAACTGGAGGAGCAACACCTCATCCTCAGACCAGGTACTTTACAAAATTCTGGACTTAATATTGAGTTCAATACCTTCAAATTGTGAACCAGCTCCCATTCCTTCCCTTTCTTTTAGCTTGATGTCATGTCCTCCCCTCCCCCCATTCCACTTATTGTCCTTTCCAGTCTCTCAGTTAGACACACCATTGGTCTGTCATTCTCACATTCCAATCACTTAATCTGACCAATCAACATCTTTTCTCCATCAGCACCCTCTCCAAGGATGCTGCCTGACTTGTTACAATGTCCAGCATTTGCTGCTTTCAGTACAGATTCCAGCAGCTGGAGTACTTTGTTTTAGCTCGTAGCCTCTCTGTTCGAGCTGGGAGGACAGGACTACTAACATCAATGTCCTTCAAGCAGCTAACGGCACCAGCATTGCGTCCACGAGCATCCTAAACCAACTCTGCTGGACCAACAACATGCTTAGAGAGCCTGATTTACCACTGGCAAAGCAAGTCATCTTCACCCAGCTCAAGGAAGACATTTGAATGAGAGGAGGATGAAGGAAATGTTTCAAAGACTCATTGAAGGCTTCCCTCAAGTAATGCAACAAAGATGTCAATGCTGGGTGAGCAGAAGAAACCAACTTGTGGCAAGCTTGTGCATGAAGAGACACCAGACTTTGAGAATACGTTGACAATAGGAAGGGTGCAAATGGAAATGGATAAAGGAACGATGATGACCTAAGACCAGGGACAACTTCCACCTCCTAGATATAGCAAGGGTGTTGTCAGAGGTGTGGCTCTAGGATCAGGCTCATTAGCCATATAAGGACCTTCAGAACCCATGACCAGTGACATGGAATTTCCCAGATGGGCCATCATCCCTGTTAGTGAGTGCTTAACAATGGGATGAAACCTGTATCTCTAACAAAACTTTAGATAACTGTCCTATCATAGTCTGAACTATCAAGGCTGGAAATCAGAAACTTGGGCAATCAGGCAGTGGGGAGAATACCCAAAGCTATATTTCAGGCCAGGATCTTTCCGTCAAAAACATGAACAGTGGAGAGGCAAGACAGGAAGTAAAGAACTAAAAGGGAATTTCTGGAATTAGTGGACAACAGGACTAATTAAATAAGTTGCTGTAACAAGACAGCAAGAGGTTCCCCACTTTGTTGTGGTTCTAAATGGCATACCCCAAACTGTTTAGTTCCTGAGTGAGAATGGATGAACTGGCTATCCTTCTTTATAAGAGAATCTCCTCAGTTGGCGCAAAAAGATTAATTCAAAAAGGATCCCATCACTTTTCTCCCAGACCACATAAATTTGTGCTAATTTAACAAGGTTTTCTAGAAATGTCAGAGTGAGTTTTTAAATTAGTAATGAAGAACTAGTAATGTAACGTACATGCACACAGATTGAAATAGAGATCTATTTGTTTCTTAACTGAAAAGATAAGGCACAAGAAGAGAAAAAGATATATGAATCAGTCTCTGAACTGTTTGTGACGAGCAGATAGTTAAACGTTGTGGCCACTGCAGTGGAACATACCAGTCGAGTTGACGTTGATGTTTTGAGAGTTCCTTTTCTTTCCTTAGACCCTATTGGTGTGTGGAAGAATGGATATGGCATTGGTCTAATGCAAATAACAATTGTTCAGTATGTTTAATGAAGATCCAACACACCACCCTGCATCCTGGCCAATATCTCTGTCTCATGCTTGCTGTAGTGCTCCAGAAGAAATGGGGGAGGAGGGGTTAAGGAATAACCATAGTTAGAGATAGAGCCCAAAGAGTGAAAAAAAAACAGTTGGACAGACAAAGGAACAGATAACTATGTTCATGAATCTGTGAATTCAGATATGTAGTGAGGGGATGTACAATGACTTCAGTCAACAGACCACATTGTTGCTTATTTAATACAACTCCCAAGACCTCCTGTTACACAGTTATTTTTCCACATTGCTATTTTCCATGGTTCTCATAAATTTACAAAGTTACAATTCTGAACCAATCAAGGAACTCACTCCCATGTATTAACACTTATAAACTAGATTGCTTCTAACCCTTATTCAGTTGGACAGCCCAATTTACTAGCAAACTAAATTGCCATCAAATTGGAGAAAATAACAGTACCAGTAAGGCAGATCTGCAATTTGTTTACCAGCAGAATAATTCTGTCTTTCTGAAAGAGTGAAATGGAGCCATGATTTATAACAATAAGATTCTACACCATCTGTGATTGTTAAAATGCAGCAACATGTAGAATTGTCTTCTCCAAGGATTGTGGATACTGGAGCCATTGACAACTGAGATAAGTAGGCTCTTGTTTAGCAAGGATATCAAGAGACATTAAACAAGGAAAAATGGAAATGTGGCACAGATTACTTAATTCAAGAAAGGAGCAGACATGAGAGACTGAACAGTCTTATCCTGTTCAAACATTCAGCCCCTTCCTTATTATAAACCCACACCATATTGTTTCTTATCACAAGTATAACCTCATATACATCTCTTCTTCAGATTCAAAACCATTGACTTAAACTTTTCATATCAAACACTACCTGCCATGCAACAAAACAGAAAGTGCCAGGAAACCCCAACAGGTCTGGCAGTATCCAAGGAAAGAGAAAAACACAAAGCTCGGAATCTTCAGATGAAGTGGCATATTAGATTCACAACATTCTCGCTGTTTTTCTTTCCTGGGGGCTGTCAGACCTGTTGTGTTTCTTGAGCACTTTTTAAACTTTTATTTCAGATTTCCAAGCTCTGTAATATTTGGCTTTTTATTTCACCATCTGCCACAGTTTTGTCCACTTACTACTTTGCATGCTGTCTCAAATTGAGATCAATACAAGTCACCATTCCATAAGCTGATGCCATCCATTTCTATCTCTTGACCACATTTACCACAATCCCTCTATGAGATAATTGATATCTTTCTGCCAATTATCTATCATTCAGACTTACATCAGAGATAAATTTCTAATAACTCTAGTCAATCATTGATAAGTTGACATCTTTATTTCTGTCACCCACTGCTCACTGTTGCTATTGATTCTATATTCATCTCATAGTCACTGCCTCATAGAAAAACAGGTTGTTAAACAGCTTTGGAATTTTGTTCAATGCTATGAGCCTCTGACCACCTGATCCTTCCTATTCTAGTGACCATCCGCCATACTCTCCAGCACATCATAGCTCTTCTCTGACTAGAAATAAGCAGGCATTGAAACCTTAATCTAGATACTTATCACCTCCAGCTACAATTGTTCAGATGTTCTCCTGATCTGTCACCTATTTGCGTGAGTTTCCATTCTGTGGCACACATCTTCTATGATATCAAATCCTACTCACCCAGAATTCTGAAAGCTAAATGAACTGTCAAGTTCAGAAGGCATAAAATATACATGTTTTTATTCATTCAAGGGATGTGGGCACTGTCAGCCAGATCAGCATTTATTGTATTGTCCTTTTAAGACTCATGGAGTTAGAGAGATGTACCACACCGAAACAGACACTTCGGTCAAACTCCTCTCTGCCGACCAGATATCCTATATTAATCTCGTTCCATTTGCCAGCATTTGGCCTATATCCCTCTAAACACTTCCTGTTCATATACCCATCTAGATTCCTTTGAAATGTTGTAATTGGAGCAGCTTCCACCACTTTCTCCGTCAACTCATTCCATACATACGCCACCCTCTGCATAAAAAAAGTTGCCCCTTCAAGTCCCCTCTCCCCTTAAACCTATATCCTCTAGTTTTGGACTCCGCTACCCTGAGGAAAAGGCTGTGGCTTCCTCCCACAGTCCAAAGATGTGCGGTTCAAGTGAATTGGCCATGATCAATTGCCCATAGTGTTAGGTGCATTAGTCAGGGGTAAATGTAGGGGAAAGGGTAACTCTTCAAAGGGTTGGTGTGGACTTGTTGGGCTGAATGGTCTGTTTCTATGCAGTAGGCAAAAGTGAGGACTGCAGATGCTGGAAACCAGAGTTTAGATCACTGTGCTGGAAAAGCACAGCAGGTCAGACAGCATCCTAGGAGCAGGAAAATCAACATCAGCCCTTCATCAGACTTTTGCCCGAAACATCGATTTTCCTGTTTCCATGCTGTAGGCAATCTAATCCAATCTAATCTATTCACCCTATCTATGCCCCTCATGATTTGATAAAACTCTAGAAAGTCAGCCCTCAGCCACCAACGATCCAGGGAAAACAGCCCCAGCCTATTCAGCCTCTCCCTGTAGCTCAAACCTTCTAACCCCAGCAGCATCCTTGTAAATCTTTTCTGAGTCATTTCAAGTTTCACAATATTCTTCCTACAGGGGAAACCGGAAATGAACACAGTATTGTACTTGAAAAGGTAACGGTGAGCTGCCTTCTTGAACTGCGGCAGTTCATTTGGTAAACATAGACTCGCAGTGCTGTTCGGGTGGAAGCTCCAGATTTTTGAACCAGTGATACCAAAGGAATAGTGATGCATTTCAATGTTGGAATGGTGAATTTTTTGGAGGGTAATTTTCAGATAATGGTGTTCCCAAGCATCTCCTGCCGTGTCCTTCTAGATGGTAGTGACTGTGAGTTGGGAAGGTGCTGCTTTAGGAGATTTTGTGGTGTTATATAATGCATTATGACAACGTTACACAATGCTGCTACTGAACGTCAATCACCTCATATTTGTTCACCATGATTTATAACTGATGTCGCAGGTTGCGGAGATTTTTCTGATCTATTGTTTATGGAACTTTTTAAGAGTAATAGATTCAAACAGCATGGAAACAGACCCTTTGGTGCAACCAGTGCGACCTATCACTTTCTGTCAATGCTGTTTTACACATGATTAGCCTCTTTTCTATCTTTACCAGGTTCACACCTTAGTTTTCGGTGTGCCTTTTGTTGTTCTGGATCTGCTCAGCAACCCAAGTTGCTTGCTTGTCATGATGGTAAGAATAGAGAGGTGGATATGCTCTTCATGGAGTTGTAGATTGCTTTGGAGTACAATTCTGTTGTTGCTGTTGGCACATAGTGCTTCATGGATGCCCAGTCGTGAGTTATTGGATCTCTTCAGTCTCACATACACCAAAATGAATGTGACATGCAGCCAAATTATTCCTCATTCTTTGTTTTAATGTTTATTTCTCACATCCATCTCAGTGAAGAATCTTCAATTATTTTTCTGCATTAAAACAATCGATGAAAGTACATTACATCGGTGCTTTTCTTGAAAAATAAGCAAGAATGGGTTTGAGCTCAAATGTGATGTCAAGATTAGAGTGGTGCTGGAAAAGCACAGCAGGTCAGACGGCACCCGATGAGCAGGAAAATCGATGTTTTGGGCAAAAACCCTCTATTCCTGACAAAGGGCTTTTGCCCAAAACATCGATTTTTCTGCTTTTTGGACGCTGCCTGACCTGCTGTGCTTTTTCAGCACCATTCTAATCCACCCTAATGTCCGGCATCTGCAGTTACCCACTTCTGCCTCAGATGTGATGCGCCTATCCTTCAGTTTCATTCATTAATGTGCAAAAATGGATGTCACTGGAAAGGCTTGCACTTATTAACCATCATTAATTGCCCTTGAAAAGGTCATGGTATGGCAACATATGCAAATGCCCTCTATTCCTGATGAAGGGCTTTTGCCCGAAACTTCGATTTTCCTGCTTCTCGGATGCTGACTGACCTGCTGTGCTCTTCCAGCACCACTCTAATCTAGACTCTAGTTTCCAGCATCTGCAGTCCTTGTTTTTACCTTTCCAGGTTAGTTGTTGATGGGCAAAAGATCATGGTGGGGAAATAATATCAACACCACTCAAATACCAGCTTATGATTGTCATCAGTAAGAGAGAATATAACCATCTCCCCCTGATTGTGGGATACTGACAGCCTTTTGTGCTCATTGAGCAGAAATATAATTGATCCAGTCATATAAATATGGTACTGTGGCTACAAGAACATGCTTGACTAATATTGTCAATGATGCAACGTGTGGCCAGGATGAGGTCAGGCAGCTTGTTGGTTCTCTCACTGCTTGAATAATAATCTGTCAACATGAAGGTCAACTGTATAAATTTGGTGAAAGACTCGTGATGTATCAATTCTTGCAGAAACCTTATCTAACCCAAACCTCTCTATCCTTGGAAATTCTAGTAATAATGTTTTAAGCTATCTAGTTTTTGTTTCATGACTTTTAAAGTCCACTATAATTTTATTATATAAGATTTAAATTCTGAGATTTCACTAGAAGTTTTCCAAATGGGGGTTTGATAAGCTGTTTAATTCCATTAAAGCTTCTTTGCAAATTACTCTTTCATTGAGACTAGCGTATTATTTGATCGACAAATAGCACTAGCAGAGCTAATCTGTTAAGTCACATTTGACTGAATAGACTAGTTAAAAGGGATTGAGAGTATATCCTTATTTGATCACAATTCAAAAAGACTCATTGATTTGAGGAAAATAGAATGATAACAAAAGAGATTTCCATCCTTTCTTTTTCTTGAATGCATCTGTATTGTATAAAACAGGTTCATGCCTTAAAGTCACCTTATTCTTAGTATTGAGAGAGGGCAAAAGAATTATACAAAAAAAGAGATTCCCAAAATTATTTTACCTCCCAGTAATAATCTTCATGTGTCAACTAGTAGCAGTGAGTGATGCGTTTTTGTTCACTCATATGAAAGAATAATAACTCATGAGCATGACAGGTGAAAGTGAGTTATGAGCATTTCATGTGAATGAAAGGATTCCTGTTACTCAACATCACGAATCAGATTTTAGCCTGACTTTCCATTTCATATACAAATTTGGCAAATATCAATTCAATGTTGTGTGCTCATTGCATATGGCTTACAGGCATATAGTATTCTGATGCTTTTCTTTTGTGCTGTCCATTATGAAAAACTTTTGATTTATGTCTACGCAAACATGCAGCTGTTGGAAATGTGCCACACAGAGGGCTTCCAGATCATTGCAATTTATGTCCCCTGTAAAACTAACCAAAGTCATGGCTGAGTTACAATCGTAAAGGAATCACACCGCTTACTGCAAAGGAATCTAGAAAGGAACACTGTTTATGAACTCTACATCTGCTAATTTACATACCTCAAATGGACACGTCACTAATGTGTGTGAGAAAACATTCAATTAAGGGTGTGGAGGCTATAAGTATTGAACCGCGGTACAATATGTTCATGAGGAGAAAAAGAAATGTGGAACTTGAAGATAAAGAGGAAGAGAAATGAACTTGGCTGTTCAGAAAAATTTCAAATATAGAAAGGTCACACTTTTAAAAAATGATCTGCAGCAGATAGGAAAATTCATTGAGTACAAACTGAATTCAAGTTCAAAGGTGAAAGAAGAATGAAGGAAGTATTGAAAGTGCTTCCATGATACAAAACAATGAAGTATTTGTGTAGAAAAAATACCAAAAACAAAACTGAAGAAAAAGCAAGAAGGAGGATCATTAATCTATTGTCTCGACTTGTATTATTTATTATTTAACCTTGTTCTCATCTGGTTGTTAACATGGATTTCTTCAAATGCTATATATATATACATTAAGAGATATTTCCAAAATGGAAAACATTCTAGATGATAGATGATTTGAATAGAACACAGTTTTTAATTTAAAAAAATTCAGTTATTTAAAGTACATACATGGAACAAAAAAAAAGCCAGCTGAAATACACTTTAATCTTCAAACATTAGGAACCAACCGCAGCAAAGTCTACAGTTAGCAATTTGATTTTAATTGCTGTTTATGAAAGTGCCAAAGATTCCAGAATATTTTCTAGTCTTTCTTCCATTCATGAGTTTATTTATTTACATATCAAAATAAACTATCACATTACTGACTGATATTGCTTCACAATGCAGCACAGCAAATACAGTTTTAGTACAGGAATAGCATTGAAAACATTGAAATTAAGCAAATACTTTCAATTAAGTTGATGCTTCAATACAATGCAATTTGTTTTATCGTGGGAATGTGGATTACATTGAACAAAACATATGAAGCTTTAAGTCATGTCCTATTTTGAAAGGAGAAGCTAAACATTAGAAAATTAGGAACCATCATTGTAATAAAAATGTATTTATTTATTCACCGTAGCCCGGGTTCAGAAAAATCTTTAAAAATGGGGATGGTTCTTTGAATATTTTTATGATAATATGTATCATTTGCTTCATGGACTGCACCTCCAATTGTTTGTGATGTGTCATATGAAACTTGAAAGTAGTTTTGGTTTCAGCACCCTGCAGAACTGAAGGGTTCACACAAGCAGAAAAATGCACTTTACACACAGGAAAAATGTTTTTGATTCATTTTCCATTTGAGATTTACTTATCTCTTTTGCTACTCAATGCATCTTTGGAGTTACTGTTTATATTGTCAGAATAAAAGATTTCAAGTGTGAAATTGATTCAAGATTTTCACAATGCCATCCACCAATAGCCTTAAAAAAATGCTTTTCTTTCGGTGTATACACGTAAGTTAGATTAAATAGTGGTTAAATTGAAAATTTCGGTTCAAAATGTTCACAAATGTAAACACGTGTATGTATGCTTCCAATGTCCCCATTTATGATCACACTCACTCTTTTGGCATCAATTGAAATGTTTTGAGCCATGAACATCTTTACAGTTAACTAAACCAATTCCTGTCACTTATTAGTCAATAGGAAATATATTTCTCTGAGGCTTTTTTGAATTTGTTAAATTTACATATTTTTTCTATGCTAAGGAAAATTGAATGACACTGATGGATGGTGCTAGAAAACATGGAAACATCAGATGAGAGTAGCACACTGTATTTAACACTCTAACCAGCTCAACCGGAGAGAGGCTTGTGGTTGTGGAAGATGTAGCAAGCAGCATCTCAGGAATAGGAAATTTCAGCAACTGATTTGCTTGGGGTCTTTTTAATTGCATTTGCATCTGACTTCCAGATTTCTATTAGAGAGCTGACGATGAGTAGCTTAATGATGCAGATGGATCATGCAAGTGTTGGAACTGAAATATGGAGACATTGTCAGACCGACAAAGGCGAGATCATTAGACAGAGCAAGAAGCTATACAATCGACACATGCAACATCATGGTTCAGGATCGTGTCTTTGTACACTTTGGGGCGGCAAGGTGGCTCAGGGTTAGCACTGCTGCCTCACAGCGCCAGGAACCCAAGTTCGATTCCCACCTTGCATGACTGTCTCTGTGGAGTTTGCACATTCTCCCCGTGTTTGCATGGGTTTCCTTCGGGTGATCCGGTTTCCTCCCATAATCCAAAGATGTGCAGGTTAGGTAAATTGGCCGTGCTAAATTGCCCATAGTGTTAGATACATTAATCAAGGGTAAAGGGGTCTGGGTGCAATACTCTTTGGAGGGTTGGTGTGGACTTGTTGGGCCAAAGGACCTGTTTCCACACTGTAGGGAATCTAATCTAATTAAGCTGTGAGCTGCAGCCTTAAGACCATGTGATGATGCGGTCTCTTAAACAAGGTTATGCTGTCCCTTCATTCAAGAGGTGTCATAAAGGCAGAGGTTCCGATATGTCTGGAAACATCTACCTGAAAGAACCTTTAAGTTTTTTTTACAAACACCTTATAAAAAGTGGAGTGGTCAGTTCTACCAGTTCAGGGTTTTTCTAGTTTGGTTTGATTTGGTTTTAACAAGCAGTCTGTTTGAGGGTAGGGGGTCAAAAAAAGCTGCTGGAGGAGAAAGGTTTCCTGATTCAACAGAGGTCTTCTGGCTCTCTCTCTCTCCTGTAAAAATCTGTGTTTTAATTTACCTTTTTGCCAAGGGCTGTGTTACAGGATGTTGCAGGAATTTGGAACGGCTCTTTGTTAAATTGCATTTTCGTATCAGTTGGGTTTTTTAAAAAGTTACGTTATTCAAAATTTGGTTTTCTTTTGTTCATGTGTAAATCAATCTGTTTTGTTTAAAACCGAGTGACTTGACCAGTTGCATCACTCCTGGAATATTAATCTTACACTTACTTAAAACAACTAGAATAGTTCGGGTCTGGGCGACCTTCTTAATATGTTTTGAGGGGGGTCTAGCTTGGTCCATAAGAACCATAAAATTTAGGAGTAAAACTAGGCCCATTAAATCTCCTCCATTTGATCATGACTGATATGTTTCTCAATCCCATTCTCCTGCCTTCTCCCCATAACCCTTGATCCCTGTACTCATCAAGAACCTATCTATCTCTGTCTTAAATACACTCAATGTCTTGGTCTCTGCTACCCTCTGTAACAATGAATTCCAGAGATTAACCACCCTCTGGATGAAGAAATTCCTCCTCATCTCAGTTCTAAAAGATCATCCATTCACTTTGAGGCTGTGTCTCTCCATCGAGTGCAGACCCAAAGTCCTCAACCACGCCTCATTGAACAGGCCCTTCATTCCGGGGATCATTTTTGTGAACCTCCTCTGGATCTCTTCCAATGCCAGTACATCCTTCTTTTCCTATTGGGTCCCAAGACTGCTCATAATATTCCAAATCTGATCTGACAAGAGCCTCATACAGCTTTAGCAGTACATCTCTACTCTTGTATTCTAGCCCTCTTGAAATGAATGTGAACATTTCATTTGCCTTCCTAACTGCCTTTAGATGGGGTGAATTTTGTCTGGCTCTGCATTAGTGCAAGACCTTCATTTGCAACAGCACAGATCAAAAAAATCATGACTCTGCAAACTAGATCAGTGGGCCATCTGGGATCTTGATGAGCAAAGTCTGTTTTCTTAGACAGTCAAACTTAAGGACGGAAAAAGAGTGGGAACATTGGGAAATAACGAGTGGGAATAAAGTTAGAGAATCAAGAGAGATAAAATGAGGGAAAAAAGGTTGTATTCAGAAACAGGAAATGTAAAATGCCTCTAAGAGCACACATTATCTGTAACAATGAGGTTCCAAAGTTCCAGTTGTCCATTTCCTGGTTCTCCAAGGTTGAATAACATACAAGGACCATAAATCTACCCAATAAAAGAATCCTTACATTGGGAAACAGTGGCCGTCACTTTCAGCAAATTCATATTTATGTAATTGATCCAGTTATTTATTGAAAGTCACACAGAAATTGATAGCAATACACAAAATAAAGCAAAGTAGCAAAAAAGATATATAACAAACTGATGGGATTCATAATGCATGTCGAACTCGTGTTTTCTAAAGATTGCAGAAAACTAATACTGTTGTAATGTCACTATGTCACCATGACATTTTCACAAAATTCTGCAAATGTGACAAATTTCTGGTTAAAGCAACATAAATAAAATAATATCACAACACATAGAACTTGTTGGAGCTAATATTTTTGCATCAGAACAAGACTAGAATAGACAAGGATTTGCCTTGCGGAAGTAACCAAAAAACACATCAAATCATTGACCCTAGACTATCAGCAATGGAAAACAGGGGAAACACTCTCTTCTGTATGGAGTCTTACCTAGCACGAAGGAAGATGGTTGTGGTGAGAGATCAGTCATCTCAGCTCCAGGAAATCTCTGCAGGAGTTCTTCACATTAGTGTCCTAGGCCCAGACATCTACAGCTGCTTCAGCAATGATCTCCCTTCCATCATAAGTCCAGAAGGAGATGTTCTCAGATGATTGTACAATGTTCTGCAGCACTTCCAAGTTCTCAGATACAGGAGCAGTCTATGTACAAATGCAACAAGTGACAAGTAACATTTATACCACAGTACTGTCAGATAATGACAGTCCCCAGCAAGAGAGAACCTAACCATTGCACTTGACATTCAATGGCATTAAAATTACTGAATCCCCCATTATCAATATCCTGGGGTTACCATTGTGCACATGTTAAGTGGACCAGTTATATAAGTATTATGACTACAAGAGTAGATCAGAGGCTAGGAATCTTGCAATAAGTAACTCAACTTCTGACTCACTAGAGCATGTCCAGCATCTGCAAGGCACAGTCAAAAGTGTAATGGAACATTCCTCACTTATCTGGATGCGTGTAGCTCTAAAAGTACTCAAGAAATGGACACTATCCAAGACAATAGTAGTCCAATTGATTGGCACTGCATCCATAGCCATCAACTCCCTCTACCATCAACATTCAGTGGCAGGAGTGCATAACATCAACAAAACATCACTGCAGAATTTCACCAAGGCTCCCTAGAAGGACAAGGGAGCAGACGTATAGGAATGTCAATACCTGCAAATTGTCCTTCAAGCTACACACCAGCCTGACTTGAAAATATAGTATTGTTCCTTCAGTGTCACTGAGTCACAATCCTGGAACTCATTCCCTAACAGAATTGTGTCGACCTACAGCAAATGATCTGCAGCGGGTCAAGAAGACAGCTGATCAGCTAATCAACACCTTCTCAAAAGCAACTAAAGATGGGTAATAAATGCTGATGCTCACATCCCATGAATGAATAAAAAAATAGCTAATTGATGATAAATCCAGCCAAAAAATGGCAATAGAGCTTGCAAAGTTATTAGTAAATTAGTGCAAAGATATCAATTCTGTTTTTAAAGTTTTACTTTAAAAGCTGCTGCAGTTGGTACAGTTACAACATACTTGTTTATTTATTCTTTAATGTGATGTCACAGGCAAAAAATAATATTTATTTTTCACCCTTAAATGCTATTGAGAAGGTGATGCAATGTCACCTTCAACTGCTGCAGTCTATTAGCTGTCAGCATATCAGAGCTGCTGTCAAGGAAGTTCCATGGTCTTGACCAAGAGACATTGAGGGAGCAGTGATATTGATTCAGGTCAGGTGTCTGACTTGATGGGAAACTTGTGGTATAACCACATGTCTGTTGGCCATATTGGTCTAGGTAGCAGAAGTCGCAGATTTGGAAAGTGATATTGAAGGAACCTCATGAATTGCCACATTATTTCTTAAAGATGGTACACACTAGTGAGGGCATGGAATGTTGAAGGTGATGGATAAAGTGCCAGTCAAATGGATTGCCTTCACCTGGATATCACTGAGTTGCTTGAGTGTTGTTGGAGCTGAACCCATCTAGGCAAAGGGAGAATGTTCCATCATATGGGCCTGTTTCCACACTGTAAGTAATCTAATCTATATCCCTGAATTGTACATTATGGATGGTAGATAGACTTTAAGGAATTTGGAGATGATTAGCTCACTGCAAGATTCTCATCTTCTATCCTACTTTTGCAACACCATACATGTGTGATTAAACCAGTTCAACTTATTGTCTATAGTAATACCCAAAATCTTGATTGTGGGGTTTCAATTAAGGCAGTGCTGTTGAATGTTAAGAGAGATAATTACTGGAGATGGCCATTCCCTGCCATTTGAGTGTCATGCATTTTATGGGCTACATATCAGCCCAAGCCTGATAATATCTTCAGAACCATTATCTTTTACAATAGTCCCCACTTCTAACCTTACCATGGAGAGAGGCCATTCATGAGTGAATCAAAAATGATTGTGACACTTTCCTGAATAACTCTTGCTATGATATTCTAGTAATGTGCAATTTGCTGCATAAATGTAAAATGTATAAATATTTCTTCAATGATCACAAATTTACAAGTAACTATTTCGACAATTCAGCATCCAAATTGTCATGTGCATTAACCACGTAGGCACATCAACTCTTTGGGGTCTTATAAGAAATGACAGCCAAGGATCAATGCAGATGATTAGCCATCATCATAGATTTTCAAAGATGGTGAGCTGAAATTCATTTTCAAATAGAATGAACATGTATGTTAAAAATCAAATCAGTTCTCAATCAGTAATAAGAAAAAAATAATTATCATGGCAGACAGTGATGTGATGTAGCACTGAAGGTTACTCCAGGGAAACTTTCCAAATTGTCTCCAGATTTCAAACCAAAAGTCTCAGCCACCATTGAAATCAAATTAGAAATGTATGCCATTGCAAATCATTTTTAGGGCCAATATAAATTTATTGCCTATAAATGGTCTTTATGAGACAGTTGTACTTTCTTTTCCTTAAATTAGAATATTAAATATCACTATAATTTGCATTCAATTTAAGAGGCTGTCAAAGGCAAAAATGAGATTCATGTTAAAGAACTTTAAAAAGTGTGTTTGAATTTTCCAGACGTTAGTGTGTTTCCGATGCTTAATGTAATTCCTGATATAGCAGGCACAACGTGTTTTGAATACATGGTTTTCAGTGGGAAAGGGTTATCACTTCTCAGGTTTATAGTGTCTGAAACAAATTTGCAAACCGACTATTTAAGCTCAGAAGGTGTGTGGATTTAGAGGATATTTAATTAAGGCACACCTAGTATCTGGTCAATTCAAGGGCCTGCACTTACCACCTCCAAATCTAGGCAAGAGCTCTTATGGCTATTATATCTATCACAGGGACTATCATCCTTACAATTGAGAGGCAGGATAGATGGGCAAGTATACACTAGCAGCTGAGAACTTCCAAAATAGCAGCAAGTGATTACAGAGGGTAAAGATTTTACCTCGGACACAGACAACAATCTGGAAGCACACTGATCAACACTGTTTGTTTTGGATTTCCAGCATCTACAGTTCTTTTATTCATTTGTATTTGTTTTGGGTAAGGTTTATCTCATGAACTTCCACTCATAAATATTTGCATATCATTAACTGAAAATTGATCACAAATTAATTTATCTCATCTGTGTTTTAGAACCTTTTGAAAAAAACAATTTTTAAAAAATTTTGTAATGACCATCTTTGGAGAGTAGATCAGCTCCCCAAAATAGATTTTGATTTTTTTAAGCACAGTTATACCACACTTAAATTGCAATGCTCACTCATTCAAATGAAAGAACCAACTACAGAATTTTGTTGAGTGAAAGGAAAGGAAATTTTATTACTCATTCACTCTGAGAGAAACAAATAAAAGCATCATTAAGACACACACAAACATAGATATTGAGTGAAATCTTACAGGGGTCTGAGGGATGTGGGCTTTGCTGAGATTTGTGGCAGAGTGATGTGTTATGGACCAGACCAAACCCACAAAGAATATATTAAGAAGGCAGTCTAGGCGCTAACTTTGTTTCTTATTTTAAACGTAAGTGTAAGGCATTGCATTCTGGATGCAATTGATTGAATTACTCAACTTCAAACAGAACACATTTTATTTTTACACTACAGTTAAAATATGGACAAAACAAAAAGAAAAGGAAGGAATTGGCTTAACTGTAAATCTATTGAAATACCTAACAAAAAAAATGTATTATAGACCCAGACTAGACCCCTTCAAAATATGTTAAGAATGTAGCTGAGACCCTAGCTTTTTCTTATTTTAAAGGTAAATGTGAAGTGCCATGTTCCAGATGTGTTGCTACAGATCAAACTAGTTGACGTTAAGCAAAACCATTTGGATACAGAACTGGCTCAATGGTAGAAGACAGAAGGTAGTGGTGGAGGGTTGTTTCACAGACCGGAGGCCTGTGACCAGTTGAGTGCCACAAGGATCAGTGCAGGATCCACTACTTTTTGTCATTTATAAAAATTATTTGGATGTGAGCATAAGAGGTCCAGTTTGTAAGTTTTCATATGATACCAAAATTGAAGGTGTATTGGACAGTGAAGAAGGTTACCTCAGATTACAACAGGATCTTGATCAGATGGGCCAATGGACTGAGAAGTGGCAGATAGAGTTTAATTTAGGTAAATGTGAGATGCTGCATTTTGAGAAAGTAAACTCTATCAGGACTTATAGACTTAATGGTAAGGTCCTAAGGAGTGTTGCTGAACAAAGTGACCTTGGAGTGCAGGTCCATAGCTCCTTGAAAGTGGAGTCGTAGGTACATAGGATAGTGAAGAAGGCGTTTGGTATACTTTTCTTTATTGGTCAGGGCATTGAGTACAGGAGTCAGGAGGTCATGCTGCGGCTGTGCAGGATATTGGTTAGGCCACTGTTGGAATATTGCATACATTTCTGGTCTCCTTCATATCGGAAATTTGTTGTGAAACTTGAAAGGGTTCAGAAAAGACTTACAAGGATGTTGCTAAGGTTGGAGAATTTAAATTAAAGGGAGACGTTGAATAGACTGAAGCTGTTTTTCCTGGAGTGTCAGAGGCTAAGGGGTGACCTTATAGAGGTTTATAAAATCATGAGGGACATGGATAGTACAAATAGACAAAGTCTTATCCTTGATGTGGGGGAGTCCAGAACTAGAGGACATAGGTTTAGGGTGAGAAGGAAGAGATGGAAAAGAGACCTAACGGGCAACTTTTTCACACAGAGGGTGGTATGTGTATAGAATGAGCTGCCAGAGGAAGTGTTGGAGGCTAGTATAATTGCAACATTTAAAAGGCATCTGGATGGGTATATAAATAGGAGGGGTTTGGAGGGATATGGGCCAGGTGCCGCCCGGTGGGACTATCTGGTCGGCATGGACAAGTTGGACCGAAGGGTCTGTTTCCATGCTGTACATCTCTATGACTCTATGACGATAGTTAAAAGACAAACAAAAGAGAAAGGAATTTAGAATGACAATTCTTGAGAAACTTAACCGAATAATAGGTACTATAACTATTACTAATTGACTGTTCCAATATAATAACATCCCATTAACACACCCTGCCAGAAAAAGGAAAATTCAGACACTGATTCTCAAATGCAGTTCTCCAATCCCAGAGGAAAAAAATATCAAGAGAAGTTTCAGAGAGAATAGTAGCTGAAGGACATTCACTGAAGCTTCCAACTCTTTTGAGACACCAAAGGCTTCTGAATTTACTCAGAAAGAAACAAAACCCAGAAATCTGGATCTGTGACAGCTGGCCACACTCATTCAGGCTGTTAAAAAATAAACCCAAGGCCTCTCAAGTTGTTTACACAGGTTGTCTTCAGTAGCCAGTTCATTACCTTTGCCTTGCAACCTCTCTTCAATATATTTATAAACTATTACGAATTAACTGTTCCACTATAGTAACATCCCATAAATGCACTCTTGGCAAAGGCAAATTCAGTGAAATAGATTGTCTCATATGTAATTATAGCAGCAGGAAGAAAGCCCCAGCTTTTAATTGTAATAGAGAGAGGAAAAAAATCTTCCATGTCCAGCATCAAGACCACAACAACTGCTAAAAGCTGAAACTAAAAATCCTGGTTCTGTGGGAGCTTGATCCCACCCATTCATGCTGCTTCTATTGTTCCAACGTTAAAGAAAAAACACAAGACCTCACAAATTGTTTACCTTATCGGCTTTGAGCAGTCCGCTCAATACCTCTGTCTGAATCTTTCATCATATAAAAAAAAGGACAAAATATACTTCTTAAAACTATAGTATCCTCACACAAGTGAGAATTCTGACAATGTCTAAACTGCCATTGAGAGCAATGCACTGCACTTTTTAATGTTTTTGCATAGTGGTAAGATGAGTTTTTCAGTAGGTAGCAGTAAGTTGCTAATTCAGGTGAATTACAGGTTGTTAAATGCCTTCTTAATGCTGTAAATCACCTCATTAATATTCAGCTTTCTATTTTACCAAAGGCTCCAAAACAGCTAAAGATGCACAATTCTCGATGTGGAAGTGAGCGTGGGTACCTGATATCTCAACTCTTTGTTGACTGCAAACAATTTCCATTAGTGTATCAGTCATAAGATTGCAAAGCTTGCTATATGGGCACTAATCATACTCACCTCATGTTCCAGACACTGATATCTGATGTACCACTCTTTAAAAAACATTATAGTAAATCTCTGATCCACTTACAGTACATTTCTGAACTTAAATGTTGCACCAACAATTATAATTGCAATAAAAACAAAATGTTATAGATTGTGAAAATATGAAAAAAAAACAGAAACTGCTGTTCTCCCAAAGAAGAATCATCCTGGACTCAAAATATTAACAAGGTGAAAGTGAATATTGGAGATGCTGGAGATTAGAGTCAACATTAGAGTAGTGCTGGAAAAGCACAGCAGGTCAGGCAGCAGAGGCCATGAAGGTTTAGTAGCATTGGGAGGTTTGTGTGAGTGACAGCAAATGAGGGAAAATATTGAAGAAGATAAAGATCTGATTTGCAATGTTTTTCAAGTACTAATTTTGTCTCAGTTCAATATGTTTACTTGTGATCCAGAGTTATGATCCATAGCCATGACAATATGATGCGTGCCAAGAAAGTGAGATAGAATTTTTGTTTTTATTTTGTCTCCTGTGATTGGTACAGGTTGTGTATCAGTAAAGTTGTTGTTGAGGGCATAAGGTTCAAATCTTTATTTCTCACAATTTTAAGGTAACGATTTCAACTATGACTGATATGTTTATGTTCTTCTTTTCCTTCTGTATGCAATAAACTATGATGTGCTTTTCACAAAAGTATATCGGCAGTCTTTTATGTATATGTTCATCCTAGCTGAATGAGGCTGAGATCTGACTAGCTGGACCTTTTTTTTAAGGACCCTGTTTGAAGGAGAAAGGCTGCTCAACCAAGCCTCTTTAATTCCACATCAATGCACTGATTACACTCAGTGAGATAGCACATATGTTCGGTCCATGACATAACTCTGTGAAATTTATTGGTGACTTTGCTTAGCCTAGGTAATTACATATTAATTAGAGAAATGCATGACAAACTTCAAACAAATCTAATTAAAACAAGAAAATTCACTGCTAAATTAGTTACAGTGTGAGATACTACAATGTGCTAATTATTCGTGTATTCATCTGAATTCCTCTCAATTTCAATCACCTGCATTTTTATAATGTAAGGTCAAGGCTAATAGATCAGGTTAAGTCAGCTCTGAAACCTTATTTGAGTAATCTTTGTTATAATGACAAACTTTAAACATCATAATGTAATCACAATCAATGAGGTGTTCACTGAAGTAGTGAAATTTTGCCCTAACAAACAACATTCCATTCTAATAAGGCTTTCTATTTGTTCATGAGTATCTAAGCAGGGATTCCTTCTCTGCATTGTTGCATACAATAACCTTGTTTAGCTATATTCAAGTCAGTATTGGTAAACATAACAGCCTGGATTCTGCAGTTTTGATGACAATGAAATTATCAGCATTCACCAGTCATACTGTGGAAAAATGGCAACAATTTCTGGTGTTCACAATGAGCAAATATACCAGGAAATCCAGATGTTCCAGATTTCATGTTTCCCTGCAGGGCACTCTGTTGAAATGTATTAGTGTATACGGATAAATTGAAACAGTTCATCACCATGTCAACCTTTATGACACATGGAAAGGCCTTTACTCTGCTAAAGTCACATCAGAGTCAACTTCCCAGGGTGTCAGAGTGTCTGACACTCCTGTTTATATCTGTCAGCCAATGTTCTCTGACTGGCTGAGCTTAGCAGCCCCAAACAGGAAACTCATGTGCTATGATATCCACCTGGCTACATAAATATTACCGTATATACTCATGTATAGGTCAATTTTTGAAGACTGTTTTTAAAGCTGAAATTAGGGGGTCGACTTAGACATGAGGTATTGTTTTTAAGGGGATGAAATTCATGCTTGTCATGAGTCAAAAATGGACAAACAAGAGCCAGATATCTATATAAATAATAAACAACAAAAGGAAAAAGAATTATAGCCATTATTAAATATTTATCTACAAAATAACTGTCTCCATTCTGCTTGCTATGTTTGAACAGTATTATTGTACTGTATTCCAGTTAACAGTACCGTAAAGTGCATGTAGGTCGACACATACGTATAAAAGTTAATAGTCATACCACCAGACCATGTACTGGGGGTATTTGTACAACACACAATTCATGAAATATAAACAGAGCAGTAGTAAAAACAAAAAATAAGACTGATAGTATTTTATTAAAGAAACCACATGAAGCTGTTAATAATATACGATGAACACCTTACATCAAAAAACTGATATTCACAGCAAAAAGCTCTTTTCACTATATATTACAAACATAATGGGATAGCTGCTTCAAACAAAAGTTAACGGTACATGCAAAAGTCCATTAGAATCTTTCAAATTCCCTGTTCTCATCAGCTGCACCACTGAATGATTCATTCCAGTCGTCTGGGTCAAGCGTACTGTCGTATGGATCATCTTCCTCTGTCCTCTCAAGGGGATCATCAATTGATTTCTCATTACATCCAGTCAGTAATCTTTTCTTATGGTTGTGGCACTTGTCCATCTTTCCTTGGTTGGCATACTTCTGTTTTGACATAGCCTTTAACAGTGTGACTTTTTTCCTCCAGTCTCGAACAATCTTTCAGAAACACAGAACTCCCTTGCAGCTATGCTATTGTTGTTCTTCTCTGCAACTTCAATAACTGCTAGTTTAAGCTGTGCTGTACACTTGTTTCTACATGATGCCATTCTTTTTTAGAAAAAATTGGGGGAGTTTTACAATAAGTTCAGAGCACAACTGTACGCGAGACCTAATACTAAGAAACTGAGGCAACAGTGGGAAGACAAGGTTGAGGCTGCCATAAGGTACCGTAGATATTTGCATGCATAGGTCAAATACATGTATGCAGTTTATGTATATACAGCATATATAGCTATCAACATTCAATTTAACGATTTGAAAATTGTGCTGCACAAATATATACTGGTGTGTGCAGCATACGATGATACAGGTATTGCATTTGAATCAAAAATGTGCAAATTGTACACTTTATGGATGCATATATGGTCAGGAAGAGACCCCTGGAAAATTAGGGTCAACTTATACACAAGGTATGTGAAGAATACCAGATTTTCTGGCCACAAAAAAGGGTCTATTTATACATGAGATAGACTTATACATGAGTATGTACAGTAAATGGAGACCACTGAAGTTATGTTAAAAGTTATCTCATTTTGAGCTACAACTTTCCATTTGTAAACAAGTGTAACACGTTCATAATTTCCATGAGTAAGCTCTTTGTCCCTGAAGAGCGAACTGAATATTTGTGGGATGTCAGGTTTTTTCCATGCTAAAATTTGCTTAAATTTTACACTTTGAAACCTTAATCATATTGCAGATTCTATATAATCCCAAGTGTACATCCCAATCTTTATTCCATGTTCAATAAAATGATTTTTTAATAAACTGAATGATAAGATTAGCTTGTTATTTTCTGGTTTGCAGTCTAGGTGAATTCTTCAACCTGATTGGTTACTTAGCCTGCTTGCTGACATATACTGCTGGTGAATACCCAGGATCCCTCAGCACTGGCACCAAGATAAAAATAAAGTTCAGAAAAGTGAAATCCATTTCACAAAGCTTACTCGGCCTTTGTGAGCAGCTGCATTTGAGGTCAGCAGGGAGCGCTATTGTTTTATCATTTACAAAATTTAGGACAATAAGATGTCATTGTTTGAAAATGGTTCTTGAACAATTTTCTTATTCACTTGCTGAATGTGGGCAATGACGGTTTGCCAGTATTTATTGCTTGTCCATATTTGGTCTTGAGAAGGCGATGGTGAGCTGTCTTCTTAAATCTGGGATGTTGACTCACAATCTCGGCAAGTAGGCAGTATTCCATGACACTCCTGATCTGAGCCTTGGAGATGGTGGATAGGCTTTGGTGAATCAGGAGGTGAGTGACTTGTTTCAGTACTCCTAAGTTCTGACCTACTCTTGTAGCCATTGTGTTAGGTTGCAGGTCTATTTGAATTTCTGGTCAATGGTAACACCAAAGTTGTTAATGGCGGGGGGGGGAATTCAGTGATAATAAAGCCAATGACTATCAAGGTTGTCTATATTTGAAGATAGTCATTGGTTTTTACAGGCAACCAAGCAGATAAATAATCACTGATTAGATACTCATTTGCATATAGCAGAGCCTTGTCACTTATCAGCTCAAATTAAACAGGGTTGCGTTGGAAAAGCACATCAGGTTAGGCAGCAGCCAAGGAGCAGGAGAATCAATGTTTCGGACATAAACCCTTCATGCCCAAAATCTCGACTCTCCTGCTCCTCAGGTGCTGCTTGATCTGCTGTTCTTTTCCAGCACCACACTTTTCGACTCTAACTCTCCATACTTTCTCTCACTTGTCAGCTCAAGCTCGGAGGTTGTCTAAATCGTGTTGCATTTCAACATGGAGAAAGTGAGGACTGCAGATGCAGAGCTAAAAAATGTGTTGCTGGAAAAGCGCAGCAGGTCAGGCAGCATCAAAGGAACAGGAGAATCAATGTTTCGGGCATAAGCCCTTCTTCAGGAATTTCAATATGGACTACTTCAGTGTCTGAGGAATTGTGAATAATGCTGAACATTGTGCAATCATCAGCAAACATCCCAACTTCTGACCTTCTGATGGAGGGAAGATCATTGATGAAGCTGCTGAAGATGATTGGGCCTAGGACACGACCCTGGAGCTGAAATGACTGACCGTTAGCAACCACAAAACCATCTTCCCATGTGCCAGGTATGAATGCAACCAGTATCTTTGCGATGGCTCCTTGATCTCAAACTCAATTGAATGTGACTTTGATGTCAAGGGCTGTCACTGTCAGCTCACCTCCAGAATTCAAGGTAGTCATTGGTTTTTACAGGCAACCAAGCAGTTCCATGTTTGAACCAAGGTTGTAATGAGGTCGAGAGCAGAGTGGCCTGATGGAACCCAAATTGGGAACCACTGAGCAGGTTATTGCTGAGTGAGTGCTGCTTGACAGCACAACTAATGGCACTTCCTATCACTTTATTGATGATTAAGAGTAGAGGAGTGGGGCGGTAATTGGCGAGGTTGGATTCATTTTTCTTTTTGTGTATAGGACATACCTGGGCAATTTTCCACCTGTTCGATAGATGCCAAAGTTGCAACTTCACTGAAACAGCTTGGGTGTTCTAGAGCACAAGTCTTAAATACTATTGCCGGAATGTTGTCAAGTCCATAACATTTGCAGATTCTAGTGTCTACAGTACTCCAGTGTTTCTTAGTATCATGTGAAGTGAAATGAATTGGCTTAAGACTGGTATCTGTGTTCCTTGGGACCACTGGAGGAGACTGAGGTTGAGATGGATCATTTGCTTGGCACTTCGGACTGAAGCTTGAGGATGGGGTTATTTGTGAAGCCTCCTTTTCTAGTAAAATGTGTAATTGTCCGCCACCAATCATAACTGGATGTGGCAGGACTGCAGAGCTGAGATCTGATCAGCTGCTGTGGGATCACTTAGCTCTATCACTTGCTGCTTACGCAGTTTATCATGCAAATAGTCCTGTTTGGTAGAGTCATCAGGTTGATGTGTCATTTTTAGGTCAGCCTGGTGCTGCTCCTAGCATGCCCTCCTGCATTCTCCATTGAACCAGGGTTGATCTCCTGGCTTAATGGCAATGGTTGAGTGGGGGATAGGCCAGGTCATGAAGTTGCAGATTGTGCTGGAGTTGATATCCTACAGTGCCTCATGGATACCCAGTCTTGAATTGCTAGGTTTATTTAAAGCCTATCCCTTTTAACATGGAGATAGTGCCACATAACACATTGTGAATGTGAAGGTGGGGCCTTCATCTCTACAAGGATGATGTGGTGGTCACTCTTATCGATACAGCCATGAAGTGATGCATCTGTGGCCATCAGATTGGTAAGGATGAGATCTTGGTGGTGGACATTGAAAGCTCCAACTCAGCCCTTGCCAACTTCAGCGCTTCCTCCAAGTGGTTTTCAACATGGAGGAGTACTGATTCATCAGTTGAGGGAAGTCAGTAGGTGGTAACCCGCTCATTTATAACCTAAAGCCATAAGATTTTATGTGGTTTGGAGTCAATATTGAGGACTCCCAGGTCAACTCCCTCCCACCTGCGTAACATAGCTGGATCTGCCCTGCCAATGGGACAGGACATATCCAGGGATGATGATGGTAGTGTCTGGGATATTGTCTGTAAGATATGATTCTGCGAGTAAGACTATGTTAGATGTTGCTTGACCTGTCTGTGAGACAGTTACCCTCACCACCCTCCCCCCCAACCCCCCTCCCCCCACCCCCTGCCCCCCCATCCACCCCCAACCAATTTTGGCTCTAGCTCCCAGAGTTACTAGGAGGACTATGCAGGGCTCTTTGTGCCATTGTCACTTCCAGTGCCTTGGTCAGTGCCATCTAGTTTCATTTCTTTCTTGGGATTTTGTAGTTATTGATACAACTGAGTGACTTGCTAGGCTATGTCAGAGGACAGTTATGAGTCAACTGAATTGCAGTGGGGTCTGGGGTGTAGGGCAGACCAGATGAGGATGGTAGATTTCCTTCCCTGAAGGACATAAATGACCCACATGGGGTTTTCTGACAATCAACAATAGTTTCATTGTCATCAAGGAAATCTTAATTCCAGGTTTTTAAAATTAAATTCAAATTCCACCATCTGGCATGGTGAGATTCAAACCCAGACCCACAGAGTATTAGCTGATTTTCTGGGTTTATAGTCTATCGATAATGCAGCTCGGCTATCACCTCCCCTGAGTATGTGAATGCCAATTCAAATGCAGCCATATGTTGTGAAGGCGCAAATGAGAAAAATCACAATATCTTTGCTATTGTTATGTGTCGGTATTAGTGAGGGATGGTGGGGATTGTAGGAGGGAAGGGGCGGAAGGTGGAAGTGGAGAGTATCTGGTCTGCCTCTGATCCTGTATTCAATCCTAATGCCAGTTCTGCAGCCTGTTTCCTGAGATAAGATTAAATGAATTGGACATGAATAATTGCCACTATGTCTATGAAAATGTACATCGAAAATATGGAAATATATATTTTATGCTTTCCGACTAAACCATTCCCAAAGGATCATGTTCCTGGATCCTCCTGTAAAGGATGTGTTTTTTTTCTTTCCCATAAAGCTGTTGGAAAGTTTAAACTGCTACTTCCAATTGTTGTCTCTTTTAACTCTTTTGCATATAACACTGCAAAACAGATTAATTGTACCCTAAATCTCTCTAGAACATCCTTCCTTATTTTCTCTCCTTGGGCTCATCTTCAATTTTGCCAAATATTTTCATGTTGACATTAGATGCAATGCTTTAAGTCAAACTAGAATCTGTACTTCTGTAGTGCCATGAACATAATGAAATGCCTGAAGGCACTTTACAAGTGATATAATGGACTGAGCAGAGTCAGGAGAATGAGTAGAATGACCAAAGGAATGGATGAATGGATTGGCTACAGCGAGTCTTCTAAAGATGAGAAAGGAAATAATAAAAGACTGTTTTAAAGAAAACTTGCATTTTTTATAGCAGATCAACTGTCCTCAACATCCATTAAAATGCATCAAAGATAATTTATTACTTTTTGCAGTGCTGCCACTACAAAGGCAAACTCAGCCACTAGTTTTCACACAATAAAAGAGTAATAAGATAAATAACCAGTTAATCTTCCCAACATCTAAACAGTAACTCTATTTCACAAGTATTTAACTGGTTACAAACTGTTTTGTGATAGCTTGAATCTGTGAAAGGCCGCTACATAAATACAAACCTTCTGTTTCTGCAATTGTTTGACGTTAGTTAAAGAATATAGTAAAGTAGCCCTCATGCTCTCAATAAAAAAATTAGCAATTTGGGCTCTCCTAGTTGAATTATCCACAGAACAGAATTTTAAATCTCATCAAGTCAATTTGAAAATACAAATTCAGAAAATACAAGTCCAGAAATAAAAATCTATGAAACTGTGTCCAGGATGCTATTGAAATGCTATATAACACCAATGAGTTAATTTAGTGATGCAAACCTCCTGTCCTCACATTGTCTGACCTACACGTGACTCCAACACCATGTCACATACTTAACTTTTATCTGGTTCTCTCAGGTGCTCCAATGAGTTACTCCATGATAGCCATACCTGTACATTGGATAAAAACCATACATTGGGAAAGAATAAAAATACTTGAGGGAAACTTTAACATTCACCTAAGTCAGGACTAGCACCTTTGCTTAATATTTTATCACAAGACTGCACGTCTGATACTGCAATGTTTCTCAGTACAGACATTAATTTTCCCCTTTGATGGTGACTTTAAATTTTGAAGTGAGGCCTACATATACAAACAAATAAATTACAGATCAGTGGATTTTTGAGAATGGTTTCAGATGTGAGAAATGTCAATTGTGTAGATTGACTAGAGAAGTTGCTTTCCTAAAAGAAGGGTACATTGAGAAGAGGTTATGTAGAAATGTTCAAGTTCATGAGGAACACAGTCATTAGAGAAAAACGGTTTTTATTGACAAAAGAATCAAGCAGCACAAATCAACTAACTATGGTGATTAGCAAAAGAAATGAGGAAGAGCTTTTGTTTTAATATTTGTGGTTAAGATCTGGAACACATTGTATGAGAGTGTGATTGAGGCATGTCGAGCCCTCCCTTCAAAGCAGAATTGATGAGTTTTTAAAATTTCTTTATTTGTGGCATGCATTTATTGCCAGTTCCTAATCGCCCTTCAAAAGGGAATGGTCATCTGCCTTCTTGAATCACTGCAGATCATCTGCTGTGAGTTGACCCACAATTCCCTTAAGGAGGGAATTTCAGGACCTTGACCCAGTGACAGTGAAGGAACGTTGATATATTTCCAAGTCAGGTTGGTGAGTGACTTAGAGGGGGTGTTTCCTCTGGGTGCTCTGGTTTCCTCCCACAGTCCAAAGACATACAAGTTAAGTAGATTGACCATGCTAAACTTCCCGTTGAGTCCAGGGCTGTGCAGGCTAGGTTGAGCTATGAGAAATGCAGGATTACAGGGATAGGGTGGGGTGGGGTGGGGTGGATCTGGCTGGGCTGCTCTTTAGAGGATCAGTGTGGATTCAATGGGATCAATTGTACTATGGGCAAGGCCAGATCACTCTTAAGCAGACAGCCCAGACCATAATTTTGCAATTTGTATCGCTAGGTGTACAGTGAAAATTATCCGGATTAAGTTAGCGAGGTTGACTACCAGGTTTAAAGCAGACAAAAAAAATTATTCACAAAATTACACAATGAAACACAAAGAACAGAATAAAGAACCCCTACAGAACTTAGTCTATCCAAACTAGACTTACGTATGCTGTTCTGAATATATACAACAGTCCCAATAAGCAAACTCCCTTTAAAACCCAGTATAAATGGATGACTTGCTTACAGGTTGAAGTTGAAGAGCAGAAAGAGAGAGAAAGAGTTTCCACACAGCTCACTGTTGAACTCCCCAGCGGTTCAGGACTGAACTAAACTGTTCAGTTCAGCTAGAGAGCCGACCACTTCCCTTTCATTGTACAGGTCATTTCTAAAACATGACCACTTTGTCCTGAAGTCTCATCTGTTAACATATAAATAACAGGTCTCTCAAAATCCTTTTCATTTCTGTACCAAACCAGTCTGATCGGAGCCCGGCTTGGTTTATTACCCTCTGAAAAAAATCAAGGACAGAGTATCCTTGAACCAAGGGACAGCTTTTATTTAAAAAGAGGACTAGTTTTGTGACAATTGTCTGCTTCCACAGTGTTGGGATTCTATGGTTTTGTGATTCTATGTTTGACTTGGCCAAGGATGTTTTGCTATTGGTTGTTGGTCAGTCAACCACACAATGCCCATTGTCAGTGGATTCTTCCACCTGCTCCTTGTGGCTGGTTAGCACTTTGAGCTGAGCTGGCTTCTGTTCCTTTGTAATGTAGCACCATGACAAAGAATGACTTCATAAGATTAGGCCTGGTTCCATTTTAGATACCAATGAAAGTATCTGCTCTTGCATTTCTAATTTGCAAACTCTAACAACTCACTCACTGTGAGTCTCTTATTTTCCTCAATCTGTCCTGTATCTTAGAATGGTTAGAAAATTAGTTCATGAATAAAGTAATTCATACATATCCGTTGTGCTGGGGATGCTGGGCCTTTCTATGCTGCTGTTGCATGAAAGTGCAGCAATGCAATGTAAATGTTTTGCTTTGTTGCTCAATGAACCACCTTCAATTTGATAATATGTGCCCTTTGTTCTGTTAGACTGTTTAATTGTGGATTGTGAGGTGATGAAGTGATATAGGTCACACTGAGTACACAAGTCTTTAAATGGTTTGCTAGTTGACTGCATTTGAGGAGGCAGTGGCAGAGAGACAATATCATTAGACCGGTAATCTCAAACATGTTCTCGGACATGAGTTTGAATCTCACCATGGCAGTTGATCCATTTTATTGAACTTTGTCTGGAAGAGCAAGTTAGGCTCATGGTGGCCATGTGATTATCATAAAACTCATCTGATTTGTTAATGTCCTTTAGAGAAGGTAATCTGTCATCCTTCCCTGTTCACCATGGATATCCAATACCTCTACACCTCCATCCGCCATGACCAGGACCTCCAAGCCCTCCGTTTTTTCCTCTCCAGACGTCCCCAACACTCTCCACCGACACTCTCATTCGTTTGGCCGAACTGGTCCTCACCCTTAACAATTTCTCCTTTGAATCCTCCCACTTCCTCCAGACCAAAGGCGTAGCCATGGGCACATGTATGGGCCCCAGCTATGCCTGTCTCTTTATTGGCTACGTAGAACAGTTGATCTTCCGTAATTACACCGGCACCACTCCCCACCTCTTCCTCCGCTACATTGATGACTGCATTGGTGCCACCTCGTGCTCCCGCGAGGAGGTTGATTCATCAACTTCACCAACACATTCCACCCTGACCTCAAATTTACCTGGACCATCTCTGACACCTCCCTCCCCTTCCTGGATCTCTCCATCTCCATTAATGACGACCGACTTGACACTGACATTTTTTACAAACCCACAGACTACCACAGCTACCTGGATTACACTTCTTCCCACCCTTCAAAAATGCCATCCCATATTCCCAATTCCTCTGCCTCCGCCGGATCTGCTCCCAGGAGGACCAGTTCCACCACAGAACACACCAAATGGCCTCCTTCTTCAGAGACCGCAATTTCCCTTCCCACGTGGTTAAAGATGCCCTCCAACGCCTACAGCCCATACCTCTGCCCTCAGACCCCACCCCTCCAACCGTAACAAGTCAGAACGCCCCGGTGCTCACCTTCCACCCTACCAACCTTCGCATAAATCAAATCATCCGCTGACATTTCTGCCACCTCCAAACAGACCCCACCACTAGGGATATATTTCCCTCCCCACCCCTTTCCGCCTTCCACAAAGACCATTCCCTCCATGACTACCTGGTCAGGTCCCGCCCCCCCCCCCTACAACCCACCCTCCCGTCCTGGCACTTTCCCCTGCCACCGCAGGAACTGTAAAACCTGTGCCCACACCTCCTCCCTCACCTCTATCCAAGGCCCTAAAGGAGCCTTCCACATCCATCAAAGTTTTACCTGCACATCCACTAATATCATTTATTGTATCCGTTGCTCCCGATGTGGTCTCCTCTACATTGGGGAGACTGGGCACCTCCTAGCAGAGCGTTTTAGGGAACATCTCTGGTTCACCCGCACCAATCAACCACACCGCCCCGTGTCCCAACATTTCAACTCCCCCTCCCACTCTGCCGAGGACATGGAGGTCCTGGGCCTCCTTCACCACCGCTCCCTCACCACCAGACGCCTGGAGGAAGAATGCCTCATCTTCTGCCTCGGAACACGTCAACCCCAGAGCATCAATGTGGACTTCAACAGTTTCCTCATTTCCCCTTCCCCCACCTCACCCTAGTTCTAAACTTCCAACTCAGCACTGTCCCCATGACTTGTCCGGACTTGTCCTACCTGCCTATCTCTTTTTCCAACTATCCACGCCACTCTCTCCTCCCTGACCTATCACCTTCATCCTCTCCCCCTCTCACCCATTGTACTCTATGCTACTTTCTCCCCATCCCCACCCTCCTCTAGCTTATCTCTCCATGCTTCAGGCTCACTGCCTTTATTCCTGATGAAGGGCTTTTGCCCAAAACGTTGATTTTACTGCTCCTTGGATGCTGCCTGAACTGCTGTGCTCTTCCAGCACCACTAATCCAGAATCTGGTTTCCAGCATCAGCAGTCATTGTTTTTACCTGGCCTACGTGTGTCAACAGATGCTCAGCAATGTTGTTGAGACTTAACTGTCCACTGGATAATTAGTAGGGGCCAATGATGGCTGGTCTGGCTAGTATTGGTCACAACTCATTCATGAGCAAAAACAAATTCTGTTATTAAAATTGTCTGAGTTGGCACATCAAATAGTGCTCATTCTGCCAATGTTTGTGTTGCCAAGTCATTGAACAAGAGAAAACTTAGAGAAATGATCCAAATCAAGAACTGAATTATCCTCACGCACTGTGAATAGGTCTGTTGCTAGTTTTGTCAAGTAGTGAGTGAATGGAATTCACAAGCATTCATGAGACATTGAATGTCCTGATTTATCCTTGGTCAGTTGCCTTAAAATCTGTGCATAACCCACATTAATCAGTGTATCCCCAATTGAGTGTCAATGTAAATTAAAACTACGGTTCCATCGGCCTTGTTCCCTTGAATGTTGCTCTTTTCAAAACAAAGACTTTGCTGACTTGTAGTAACAGGTTTGTGCCTGTGGGTGGCATTTGTCTCAAATATGGAGTGGTAATGCCACTTTGCCTTTTTTTAATTTTCAGGTCAATTTGGAGAAAGAACTTGGCATAATTGATTAAAGTCTGGATTCAATTAAGGCTTTTAATGTAAGAAATATTTTTGGGGGGGTTTTAAATTTATATTCTTCTCTCGGTGAACATTGGAGCTGTTCTGTCAGAGCTGTTTTGCTGTCTTTTTAAAAATATCAGATCAGTAGCTAGTTAATGTTTGTTTCTTTCAAGAAAGCGAGAGCGACAGAGAAATTGAGTAGTCCGTATTCTTCTGCACAGGGCTGTAGCCTCTAGTTTTGATTGTTTTTGTAACTCACCCCTTTTGTTATTAAGTAAGGCACTCTTCCAATTACAAATAAATTAGCTCTTTCTGGTCAGAGACATATGGACAGATTTGTCTACTGTACTCACAGAAACTGATGCTGCTGATTGTCTGGATTCACTGATGTCAAAAACTGTTCTACAGTTGGTCTTTAGTTAGTTTTCCAAGTATCTACAACATATATCAGAGTTTTTTTTTAATGACCTTCGGTGATAACCATTGTGATTTTGCCTGTAATAACGTCACCTCTACAGGATGTAGCAGTGCTTACGTTAACTGCTGTAACATAAGAAACCAGGCATAGGTGTCATGGAACTGAAGAATCTAAAGGACATTTATTAGAGTCAGCTATTATACAAAAATATTACATTGGTGTGTCTTGCTCCATTAATCCTGGATAAGATGGGGTCTGAGACCTTTACATCTTCAGGTCACATGCTACGAAACAGCAATGATATCATAAGCATGCTGGCACACTGAACATAAGACATAACCAACACTAAACTCAAATATAATTCGATATTTGTGTAACTAATTTACTAGGTTAGATAGTCTATCTAAGTGTGTTGCCTATTTTCTAAGAATCTGAATCTCTCTGCTCCCTACCATTCATGTATCTGTCTAGATACATCTTAAATGACATTATCATGCCTGCCTTTACCACCTCCGCTGGCAAAACATTCCAGGCACCCACAACCCTCTGCATGAAGAACTTTCCACACATATCTCCCTTAAACTTTTCTCTTCTCTCTTGAACTTGTGACCCCGAGTAATTAAGACCCCACTCCAGCTATCCATCCTGTTTCCCTCTCATGGTTTTGTATACCTCAATCAGGACCCCACTCAACTCCATCTATCTAATGAAGGATGAGTCCAAATCTACTCAACCTCTCTTCATAGCTAGCACCCTCCATACCAGGCAACATCCTGGTTAACCTCCTCTGCACCCTATCCAAAGCGTCCACATCCTTCTGGTAATGTGGCGACCAGAACTGTATGCAGTATTCCTAATGTGGCCAAACCAACATCCTATACAACTGAAACATGACCTGCCAACCTTTGTATTCAATACCCCATCCAATGAAGGAAAGCATGCTGTATGCCTTCTTGACCACTCTATTGACCTGCATTGCCACTTTCAGGCTAAAATGGACCTGAACACCCATATCTCTCTGTCTATCAATACACAAAATGACTTTTTCCATTTACTGTATAGTTTGCTCTTGAATTGGATCTTCTAGTTTGCATCACCTCGCATTTGCCCGGATTGAACTCCATCTGCCATTTCTCTGCCTAACTCTCCAATCTATCTACATTTGGCCACATTCTCTGACAGTCCCCTTTCATTATCTGCTACTCCACCAATAGAACAGAGAACATACAACATAGAACATAACAGTGCAGTACAGGCCCTTCAGCCATCTATGTTGCGCCGACCTGTGGAACCAATCTGAAGCCCATCTATCTGACATTTCCATTTTCATCCAGATGTTTATCAAATGACCATTTAAATGCCCTTAAAAATGGGAGTCTACTACAGTTGCAGGCAGTGCATTCCACACACCTACCACTCTCGGAGTAAAGAAACTACTTTTGACATCTGTCAGACAACTATCACTCCTCAATCTAAAGCTTTGTCCTCTCTTGCAAGCCATCACCATCTGAGGAAAATAACTCTCACTGTCCACCTTATCTAACCTCTTATTATCTTGAATGTCTCAATTAAGTCACCTCTCAGCCGCCTTCTCTCTAATGAAAACAGCCTCAAGTCCCTCAGACTTTTCTCATAAGACTTTCCCTCCATACCAGGCAACATCCTAGTAAATCTCTTCTGAATCCTTTCCAAAGCTTCCACATTCTTCCTATAATGTGGTGACCAGAACCGTATACTCCAAGTGTGGCTGCACCAGAGTTTTGTACAGCTGTAGCATGACTTCATGGCTCCAAAACCCAATTCCTCTACCAACACACTGTATGCCTTCTTAATAACCCAATCAACCTGGGTGGCAACTTTAGGGATCTATGTACATGGACACCAAGATCTCTCTGCTCATCTACACCACCAAGAATCTTACCATTAGCTCAGTACTCTGCATTCCTGTTACTCCTTCCAAAGTGAATCACCTCACACTTTTCCACATTAAACTCCATATGCCACCCCTCAGCCCAGCTCTGCAGTTTATCTATGTCTCTCTGTAACCCGTAACATCCTTCAGGACTATCATCAACTCCACCAACCTTAGTGTCATCCACAAATTTACTAACCCATCCTTCTATTCTCTCATCCAGATAATTTATAAAAATGACAAACAGCAATGGCCCCAAAACAAATCCTCGCAATACACCACTAGTAACTGAACTCCAGGATGAACATTTCCCATCAAACATCTTCTTTCAGCTAGCCAACTTCTGATCCAAACTGCTAAATCACCCTTAATCCCATGCCTTCGTATTTCGTACCATTGCCTGTAGTGGGGAACTTTATCAAACGCCTTACTGAGATCCATATACACGACTTCAATCATTTTACCCTTATCCACCTGTTTGGTCACCATCTCAAAGAACTCAATAAGTTTTGTGAGGCACAACCTACCCTTCACAAAACTGTGTGAACTATCCCTAATCAACTTATGCCTCTCTAGGTTATTATAAATCCTTTCTCTTATAAACCTTTCCAACACTCTATCCTCAACCAAAGTGAGGCTCACTAGTTTATAATTACCACGGTTGTCTCTTTTCTCCTTTTTGAACTAGGGAACAAAATTTTCTATCCTTCAGTCTTCTGGCACTATTCCGTCAATTTAAACATCAACGCCAAAAGCTCTGCAATCTCCTTCCTGGCTTTCCAGAGAATCCTAGGATAAATCCCATCTGGCCCAGGGAACTTATCTATTTTCACACTTTCCAGGCCTGCTAACAGCTTATCCTTGTTAATGTCAGTCCCATCTAGTCTAGTAGCCTGTTTCTCAGTATTCTCCTCAACAACATTGTCTTTTTCCATTGTGAATACTGATGAAAAATATTCATTTAGTGCTTCTCCTATCTCCTTGGACTCCATGCACAACTTCCCACTACTATCCTTGATTGGTTGTAATCTTTCTCTTGTCATTCTTTTATTCCTGGTGTACTGATACAAAGCTTTAGGATTTTCCTTGATCCTGCCTGCCAATGAATTCTCATGTCTCCTCCTAGCTCTTCTTAGCTCTCTCTTTAGATCTTCCTTGGCTAACTTGTAACACTCAAATGCCTAACTGAGTCTTCACATCTTATCCTAACATAAGTTTTTTTCTTCCACTTGACAAGAGATTCAACTTCTTTCATGAACCCCAGCTCCCTCGCTTGACCACTTCCTCCCTGCCTGACTGATACATACTTATCAAGGACACACAGTAGCTGTTCCTTGAATTTGCTCTACATTTCAACTGTGCCCATCCCCTGCACTTTTCCTTCTCCATTCTTTGCTTCTTAAATCTTGCCAAATCATATCATAATTGCCTTTCCCTCAGCAATAACTCTTGCCCTGCGTTATATACCTATCCCTTTCCATCATAAAGTAAACATAACCAAATTGTGGTCACTATCACCAAAGTACTCACCAATCTCCAAATCCAATACCTGGCCAAGTTCATTACCTTGTATCAAATCTCATGTGGAATTACCCATTATTGGCTTGTTTGCACACTGTGTCAGGAAACTATCCTGCACACATTGGACAAAAGGTGACCCATCTAAAGTACTTGAACTATAGTATTTCCAGTCAATATTTGGAAAGTTAAAGACCCCATAACAACAACACTGTTATTCTCACTCCTATCCAAAATTATCTTGCTATCCTTTCCTCTACATCTCTGGAACTATTCGGAGACCTATAGAAAGCTCCCAATAGGGTGACCTCTTCTTTCCTGCTTCTAACCTCAGCCCATACTGCCTCAGTAGACGAGTCCTCAAACATCCTTTCTGCTAACATAATACTGTCCTTGATTAACAATGCCACACCTCCCCCTCTTTTACCATCTTCTCTATTCCTATTGAAACATCTAAATCCCAGGACCTGCAACAACCATTCCTGTCCCTGCTCTATCCATGTCTCCGAAATGGCCACAACATCGAAGTGCCATCTTAGTGTCATCTGCAAACTTGCTCATCAGAACACCTATACCTTCCCCCAAATCGTTTATGTATATCACAAACAACAGTGATCCCAACACAGATACCTGTGGAACACCACTGATCACAGTTCTACATTTTCAGACACTCCCTTCCTACTACTCTCTGTCTTCTGTTGCCCAGCCTGTTCTCTATCCATCTAGCTAGTAGACCCCATGCGACTTCACTTTCTCCATCAGGCTACCATGGGGAACCTTATCAAATGTGTCACTGGAGTTCATGTATGACATCTACAGCCATTCCCTAGTCAATCAACTTTGTTACGTCCTCAAAGAATTCTATTACGTTGATAAGACATAACCTTCCCTGCTGGTCACTGGTAAACCATACTGCCTATCACTGATAAACCCATTTTCTTCCAAATGTAAATTGATCCTATCCCTCCAAATCTTCTCCAGCAGCTTCCCTACCACTGACGTCAGGCTCACTGGTCCATAATTATGTTCAATAGATGTCAGAGGTAGTTTCTTTACTCAGAGTGTACGAGGGGCATTACACACAATACCTGCAACTGTAATAGACCTGTCAACTTTAAAGGCATTTAAATGGTCATTGGATAGGCATTTGGATGAGAATGGAATAGTGTAGGTTAAATGAGCTTCAGGTTGATTCCACAGGTCGGCGCAATATTGAGGGCCGGTGTAATATTGTTCTATGATTTATGTTTTCTGTACCTGGATTATCCCTGCTACCCTTCTTAAACAAGGGGACAACATTAGCAATTCTCCAGTCCTCTGGGACCTCACCCATGTTCAAGGATACTGCTAAGGTATCTGTTAAGGCCCCAGCTATTTCCTCTCTCACTTTCCTCAATAACCCGGGATAGATCCCATCCAGACCTGAGGACTTGTTCACCCTAATGCCTTTTAGATTAACCAACATTTCCTCCCTCCTTATCCTGACTTGACCTAGAGTAATCAAACATCTAACCCTAACCTCAACATCCAGCATGTCCGTCTCCTCGGTGAATGGCCAGAGATTTTTTCCCAGGGCAGAAATGGCTATCACAAGGGAGCATAAATTTAAGATGATTGGTGGAAATTTGAAGGGAGATGTCAGAGATAGATTCTTTACACAATGAGTGGTGGGTGTGTGGAATGCACTGCCAGCAGTAGTTGTAGAGTCAGACACATTAGGGACAAAGTTAAAAATCACACAACACAAGGTTATAGTCCAATAGGTTTATTTAGAAGCACTACCTTTTGGAGCGCTGCTCCTTCATCATACCACCTGATGAAGGAGCAGCACTCCGACAGCTAGTGCTCCCAAAATAAACATGTTGGACTATAACCTGGTGTTATGTGATTTTTAACTTTGTCCCACCCTGTCCAACATAGGTATCTCCAAATCATGACATTAGGGACAGTTAAGCGACTCTTGAAAGGCACACGGAAGATCGGTTAGTCTGATCTTAGTGTTGGACAAAAGGTCGGAACAACATTGCGGGTCGAAGGGCCTGTATTGTTCTATGTTCTACGTTCTATGTTCAAATGTCTCCCTTGATTTGTTCAATAGATTTAACATTCTCTTGCATGTTGGAATTGTAGGAATAAGGGAAGGTGATTGAGCCCTTGTGGCTGTTTAGATATTCAATTAGACTGTGGCGGTTTGTTTCTTTGCTCCATGCACTGTGGCATGGTAGTCTCAATCAATAAAATTACATGTTAAATTGACTCAGGTATTCACGACTCGTGCACTGTGTACATTACAATGACTGAGTAAGAAGTAATGAGGACAACTTGAATAAATATATACAAATAAGAACTACTTACATCAACAGCCTGAACTCAAGAAAGGAAAAGCAAAACTAAGTTATAATAAGGATTCCTTTTTGACAGCGAGCCCAAAGAAGCTGAATTCTTCAAGGAACTAGGAAAGTCGAGTGATTTAATTAGCACTTCTGAAAATTCACCAAGGAATGAAGCAAATAGCTCAAATAGTTCATCAGGAAGACTCCTGCATTTAGGGTTAAATGAAATACAGTATTTACCTCCCAAAAGATAAGTTCTAAGTGAAACATATGAACATCAAAATCAGCAACTGAAACTCCACTGCAAAGCAGTGATTTGACAGAGAGAACTCTTGTCCATCTGTTTATGTGGATGCCCCTTTGGATCTGGTGTCATATGTAAACATTTAAACAAAGATCCTTGAGAGAGAAAACAGCCAATGATGGACATCAGTCTGTTTGGATTAGTGGACACTATCCATGTATCATTTATTGAAAGCATTTTATTAATAGCTTGCAGATTGTTTTTCTAATTAGATCTCATCCTTATATTCTAAGAACAGACATGAAATGGCCTGTATTTAGTTGAAGTTGGCTGCAGCTAAATTTTGGAGCACATCTCAGATATAAATGCAATCTGAGATTCGGAAGGTTTGGTCTCCAGGGAAATAGCTGTTTGTTCTGTTTGGTATAACAACAATAATCCTTTGTATTATAAGTGTATTCACTGTTGGCATTGTAGAAAAGCAGAAAGTAAGGAAATTACCAAGTAAACGTTGAATTTTGACAAAATATTCAGTAATTTACAAAGATTAGATTAGATTCCCTACAGTGTGGAAATGGGCCCTTTGGTCCAACCAGCCCACACCGACCCTTGGAAGAGTAATTCACCCAGACCCATTTCTCTCTGACTAACGTACCGAACACTATGAGCAATTTCGCATGGCCGATTCACCTGACCTGCACATCTTTGGTCTTGGTCATTTGCATTATTTTACCTTAATGAGAGCATTACCTTGATTTTTTAACATGTCAAATTTATATTACTATTCATACCACATTGCACTTGCACTTAAAAAAAACTCACCTTGCAGTGATAGAAACATGCATTCTGTTCATTGAATGGTGTTCATCAGTACAAATTATAAGGACATCGGGAAATTAATAAATAGACTAAAGTAGAGAAGCTTTCAATCCTCCTTTAAAACTATCACTCGGATAAAGGCCTCCTTAATATAGTGATTGATTTGTTTATCCTCCACATCCAGCACCTGAATATGATGGCTTCTTAAAATGGTTTAATACTTTAACTGTTGATACATAGGAACATCTTACAAATATCAGCACACCATGAGAACAAACATACTGACAGATAAGGTTAAAGAGGGAATTTCAATAGATTTTGAATTGCTTGTGTTTCAGCTTCAATTCATCTTCACCTTCCACTGTTAAGTAGAAATTTGGAGCAATGCCAAGTGTTTTTACCAAGTTGGTATTGACTCAGAGAAGTAAGTAACAATTGTAGCCATTTGAATTTGGCCTTGATTTAATTTAGTCTTCTCTACTTGTAGAGGGCTCTATTAGTTCAAAATTTTGTGTGGATTGAATGCATTTTTTTAAACTTGCATGCTGTAGCACTCCTTTCTTCTTTAGGTAATGTGGTACAAGCTAAGCTCTTATACGTGTTCTGTATTAATTTGCTCAGCTGTCCCTCACAAAAAGTAATCTACACATAAAAATCTTGTTTCCTGTCTTCCTTCTCCAATCCATTTTCCTATTATTACAACACTGGAGAAAAGTCAAATCTACCATAGCATTAACAGACCATGGGGTCACTTTATCATTAGGGAGAGATGACTGGTGATCCTTTTTCCCGAGGCTCACCACATCTCAGGCAAGGAGAGAGGATGAGAAGAAAGATCTTTCATGGTAATCTTAGTTGGTGTCATGTTGCATTACAAACCAACTGTCCAATCAACTGAGCTAACAGACTCCCACTGTTATAAAGCATGGTATATGAATACTACAATTTGCTATTTTCAGTTTGAACATGGTCAATTTTCGAATTCTCAACAATATAGACTTCTTAACCCCAATATATTTCTAACCTTGCATGTTGTCTGTGGTTGAAATAGCTTAAGCTCATTTCGTTCTAAAATTGCCAAGTTGATTTTTAGTTTTTTTAATTGTAATAGTCCCCAAAACCTCGATAGAATTGTTCCAGAGGCTACATTCTAATAGTTAGTGTTTATTCTGTAAATTAGCTTGGATACAGTTGATCAATAATTAACTATCATTTGATTGTCACGGAATAACTTTCATCTGCTATTGACCACTTCACAACAATAGTGGCACAGACTGAGGAGATGTACTAGGCTGATTCACAAATGCTTCGATTGTTGTTCAGAAAGCTTTGTGTCATAACGATCTTTGAGCAGGTTCAGCTGAATCCTGGTTGTGGGATGAGAGAGATAATGGGTTATCTTCAGAGGAAAGGTCAGACATTTCAGACCAGTATCTGTTGGAGTTCAGAAGAATGAAAAACCATCTTATCAAAACATCTTACAAAATCCTGAGGTGGTTTGACAGGGTGAATACTGAAATGTTGACCTTTTGTGGGAAGGACTATAACTAGGGAACACAGTTTCAAAATAAGGGATCACCCATTTAAGATACAGATGAGTGGTTTGAGAGTTTTGGAACTTGCTTGCCAGAGAACAGCAGAGACAACGTCATGAAAAATTTTCATGGCAGAATAAAATAGATTCTTGACTAACAAGGGAGTTAGTGGTGAGCAGGAGCTGTTGGAAATGTGAAGTATTAGCTACAATCAGATCAGAAAAAAAGGATAAAGGGATTGAATGGTCTATTCCTGTCCGTAACTCATTGTGTTCATATCATTTCTCCCGACCTATCTCATAGTAACTGTGAATACTTTTCCAGATTTTAAAAAATGGTTAGCTGTCTCACAGAATGCTTGCTATAGAAATTCAGGCGTATAGACTAATAGGAAATGTTAGAGCATGAATATGACACTGATGAACAAAATAACCTGCTCACTGACACTCTGTTAGTTTCTACCAGGCCACTCGACACTGACCTCATTACAACCTTGAATCAAATATGGGTAAAAGAGTGAGCACAAGAACAGAGGTGAAAATTGCTGCCCAGACATCAAGGCTGCATTTGACCGAATATCCCATCATAAATCTCTCGTAAAACTGGAATCCGTGGAAATCAGTCAGACATTTTTTGTCCATCTGGAGTCATAATGAAAACAAGGAAGTGGCTGTGGGTGTTGGAGGTCAATTATCTCAATTACAGGACATCACTGTAGAGTAGTGTCCTAGGATCACTTATCTTCAGCTAGCTTCGCCAATGATCTTCCCTCTATCATAAGGTCAAAGTTGAGGATGTTTGCTGATGCTCACACAATATTCAGCACCATTCATGACTCTTCAGATACTGAAAGTGCTCTAGTCTAGAACATAGAAAAGTACAGTACAGAACAGGCCCTTTGGCCCACAATGTTGTGCCGAGACTTAATCCCAATGTAAAATACAGTAACTTAACCTACGCACCCCTGAACCCCTGTATGTCGAGCAGTCGCTTAAATGTCCCCAATGACTTCACTTCCACCACCACAGCTGGCACCACATTCCATGCCTTCACAACTCTCTACGTAAAGAACCTACCTCTGACGTCTCCTTTATACCTTCCTCCAAATATCTTCAAACTATGACTTCTCGTACCAGTCAATCCTGCCCTGGGGAAAAGTCTCTGGCTATTGACTCTAACTATTCCTCTCATTACTTTGTACACCTCGATCAGGTCTCCTCTCTTCCTCCTTCTCTCCAGAGAGAAAAGTCCGAGCTTATTCATCCTTTCTTCATAAGGCAAGCCCTCCAGTCCAGGCAGCATCCTGGTAAACCTTCTTTGCACCCTCTCTATTTCCTCTGTATCTTTCATATAGTAGGGTGACCAGAACTGGACACAATATTCCAAGTCTAGTCTCACTAGGGACTTGTACAACTGCAGCAAAACTGCGCGGCTCTTAAATTTGATACCCCTGTTAGTGAAAGCCAAAACACCATATGCTTTCTTAACAACCCTATCCACTTGGGTGGCAACTTTGAGGGATCTATGTACTTGCACACCCAGATCCCTCTGTTCCTCCACACTGCCAAGAATCCTGTCTTTAATCCTGTATTCAGCATTCGAGTTCGACCTTCCAAAATGCATCACTTCGCATTTATCCAGATTGAACCCCACCTGCCATTTCTCAGCCCAGCTCTACATCCTGTCTATGTCGCACTGCAGCCTGTATACTATCGATGACACCTCCAACATTTGTGTCATCTGCAAATTTACTGACCCACACCACAACCTCCTCATCCAAGTCATTTATAAAAACTATAAACAGCAGAAGCCAACGAACAGAGCCCTGTGGGACTCCACTCAACACTGTCTTCCAGGCAGAATACTTTCCATTTACAACCACTCTCTGCCTTCTGTCAACCAGCCAATTCTGAATCCAGATAGACAAATCTCCCTGTATCCCATACTTCCTGACTATATGAATGAGCCTACCATGGGCAACCCTACAAATTAGATTAGATTAGATTGCTTACTGTGTGGAAACGGGCCCTTCAGCCCACCAGGTCCACACCGAGCCTCCGAAGACCAACCCACCCATACCCATTCCCCTATCACTGCGGGCAATTTAGCATGGCCAATTCACCTAACCTGCACATTTTTGGACTGTGGGAGGAAACCGGAGCACCCAGAGGTAACCCACATAGACACGGGGAAAACGTGCAAACTCCACACAGACAGTTGCCTGAGGCGGGAATTGAACCCGCGTCTCTGGCGCTGTGAGACAGCAGTGCTAACCACTGTGGAACCGTGACACCCATAACTGCCTTGCTGAAATCCACATACACCACATCCACTGCTTGACTTTCTTCGACCTGTCTTGATACCTCCTCAAAGAACTCAATAAGATTTGTGAGGCATGATCTGCCCCACACAAAGCCATGATGACTGCCTTTAATCACACTTTGCTTTGCCAAATAGTCATAAATCCTATCCCTCAGAATTCTTTCCGCAACTTTGCTGATCACATACGTGAGATTGACTGGTCTGTAATTGCCAGGGATTTTCCTATTACCCTTCTTGAAAAGTGGAACATTCGCCTCCTTCCAATCCTCCGGAATGACTCCTGTGGAGAGTGAGGAGGCAAAGATCCTTGCCAGTGGCTTAGCAATTCCTTTTTCACTTCCCAGAGCAGCCTAGGATAAATCTGGTCTGGTCCTGGGGACTTATCAATTTTAATGTTTTCCAAATTTTCTAGCACATCATCTTCATCAATCTTGATCTGGTCAAGATTGTATCCCAACTCCTCTAAGTTTTCATTTACAACAAGGAAGGTTTGTCTACTCAGTCAGTATGGGTGGAAGTTCGGAACAGCAAGGGAACAGCCACCACATTGGGGGTTTACAGCAGACCACCTAATAGCAGTAGAGAGATTGGAGATCTCTTAGGCGGGCAGAGTCTGGAAAAATGCAAAAGTAGCAGGGTTATTGTTATGGGTGATTTCAACTTCTCCAATATCAACTGGAACCTCCTAAATGCAAATGGTTTGGATGGAGCCGTTTTTGTCCGGTGTGTTCAGGAGGGTTTCCTTAGTTAGTACGTAGACAGATCGACAAGGGGAGAGGCCATTTTGGATTTGGTGCTCCGCAACGAGCCAGCACAGGTGTCAGATCTCGCATTGGGAGAGCACTTTGGTGAATGTGATCACAACTGCCTCACATTTAGCATAGCCTTGGAGAGTGAAAGGTGCAATTACCGAGGGAAGATATTTAATTGGGGAAAAGGAAATTATGATGCTATCAGACAGGAGTTGGGAAGTACAGACAGGGAGCAATTGTTCCACAGAAAGGGCATGCAGACATGTGGAGACTATTAAAGGAGCAGTTGTTGAGGGTGATGCACAAATTTGTTCCTCTGAGACGGTAAGAAGGGGTAAGATTAAGGAACCTTGGATGATGAGAACAGAGGAACCTCTTGTCAAAAGGAAGAAGGCAGCTTACATAAGGTGGAGGAAGCAAGAATCTAGCACAGCTTTAGAGGATTACAGGTGTGCTAGAAAGGAGTTCAGAAATGGACTGAGGAGAGCCAGGAGGGGGCACAAAAATGGCTTGGCAAGAAGGATTAGGGAGAACCCAAAAGCGTTTTACTCATATGTGAGGAATAAGAGAATGATCAGGGAGAAGGTGGGGCCAATCAGGAATAGTGGAGGGAACTTGTGCATGGAGTCTGAGCAGATAGGGGAAACCCTGGATGAGTTTTTTGCTTCAGTTTTCACCAAGGAAAGAAAACTTGTTGTCAATGAAAACTTCGAGGAGCTGGGAGTCTATCTGCAGAAATATTTGAAAAACATCCAGGCTTGATCTGACAATGGCAGGTAACATTCACGACACACAAGTGCTAGGCAATAATCATCTCAAACCAGCAGCATGTAACCATCTTCCCATTCAAAAGCATTTACCTTGCTGAGACCCCAATGTCAACTTCTGGGGCTTATCATTAATGAGAAACTGAACTGAACTAACCATGTAAATGAAACTGATTCAAGAGCAGATCAGATACAGGTAATTTTAGAGTCGTAGAATCATAGAGATGTACAGCATAGAAACAGAATCTTTGGTCCAACTCGTCCATGCTGACCAGCTATCCTAAATAAATCTACTCCAATTTGCCATCATTTGGCCCTTATCTCTCTAAACCCTCTATTCATATACCCATCCAGATGTCTTTTAGATGTTGTAACTTTGCTGTTTATTTTTTCTTGGACAAATTCCGATATCCAGAAATACTTGAAATCAAGCAGCAGAGACAGTCAAATGTGCAGATTCACTGCTGAGTCAGAGAGCAGTGCAGGTTTTATTTTTCTCCATTTGATTCACTTCCCATGTGATAAGTACCTTTGTCTGTCTTTCTCCTTTTTAAAGTGTTGTTGTTTTAATCTTTTTTCCTCCAAGCTTCCAAAACAATGCAACAGCTTATAAAACAGCAATTAATGATCCAACAATTCGAGGACATCAGCTTCTACACTGAAACACCTCAAAAAAGGAGCAGCTTTTACAACCACATTTTTTTTCCCATCCTCCATCTTAGATTGTTGCAGTGAGGAACTCACCTCCTATCTCTCCAATGGCTGTTAACTACCTGCAAGGCACAAGTCGGGAGTGTAATGGAACAACCTCTTCTGGATTAATACATCTCCAATATGGCCCTATTACAGTAGGCTGTATGTCACATTCTGTTACATTCACACACTTCAACAGATTCTGTGAAATGGTAAGCATGTAATATAAAGTGGGTGTTAAAATGCCAAGTGGTTGAGGGGAGTAATGTGCCAGGTGGGTAAGGTCAGTAGCATGCCAAGTAAGTAAGTGAGTGCTTAGAGGAGCAGGGGGTCTGGATTCCACAGTGTCTTCGTTACCAGATGGGAGTGAATTGACTGAGTCTAGACAGGCAGAGCGATAATCTGGTGAAGAAGAAAGGATTGTATCCGTCTGGGTGAGATCAGGCCTCAGCAGCTGGGAGAAGCCCTTCCTGAAGAAGGGCTTATGCCCGAATCATTGATTCTCCTGCTCCTCGGATGCTGCCTGGCCTGCTGTGTTTTTCCAGCACCACACAACCCATCAGCTGGGAGAAGGTCAGATCTGAGGTAGCAGGGATTTTAGTAGAGTTGTGTCTGGGAGGGGGAAGGCAGAGCCAAGGAGAGATCATGTCCAGGACTTGCTGGCAGTGGGATTCTCAGCCTGAGAAGGGATTTTGGTCCCAGGGAACATTGCTTCCATTCAGGTCAGTGGTGTTAGATTCAACAGCTCGGAGGGGTTCTTACATTGAGCCATATTGAACAAGTGGGAATGGGGTTGGATCTGCAGGTTGGTCAGCACAATGGAGTGGAGCACCAGTTTGGGTCTGGGGAATTGCCAGTTCCAGTCAGGGGCTGAATTGTCATTCTGGGTGCCTGTTCGACCCTGGATGATGCTGTTGGTGCTGGGTGGGACAGACCAGCAGAGTGGATTTTGTTCGTTCCTGATCAGGTTAAGACGGAGGGCCCTCATGTTAAGGGTGGATATCAGCTCAGACAGAGTTGGACAGTGTAGTCCAAATGGGTCAGTGGAGTAAGTGGTCTGGTTGTGCTCGTTGTCGAGGTCTGGGAAGTGTAATGGACCAAGAGAGGTATGCTTTAGAGGGGCTTCAGTGGTGATTCATTCAGGGGGGTCAGATTTGTGGTCTCTAGGAAATTAGAATCAGACCTTAATCCTCTAGCATTTATGAATAACCATGGAAGTTAAAGGAGTCAGAATCCTTCACAGCATCCATTCGCCCCATCAAATCTACACCAGCCCTCTGAAGAGCATTCCATCCCAGCCTACCAGCTCCACCCCGCAACTCTGTCCTTGTAACCCTGCGTTTCTCATTGTTAATCCACCTAACCTGCACATCTTTGGACTGTGGGAGAAAACAGGAGCACACACAGATGAAACCCACAGGGAGAATGTGCAAACTCCACACAGCCAGTCACCTGAGACTGGAATCGAACCCAGGACTCTGATGCTGTGAGGCAGCATTCCTGACCAATGAGCCACTGTGCTGCCCTCTGATTTTAATAGACTCATTTAGAGTGTACCAGACACAGGGACTCGCCAATCAGAAAATTCTATTTCCCTGGCAATTCTCACAGAATGTACTACGCCAGTTGATTCTGCATGGTCCTGACATATAATTCCAGCCTTCGCTGCCCTACAACTCTCTGGCCATCGGAATATCTGGGTCATTAACTACCCTCTATATCTGCCAGCAGAATGATTGCCATGACTACTGTGTTCTCTGTCAGATCAGAGGGAATAATCAGGAGATGGCTTTTCCCAGTGTCAGGCAAGTAGTAGTTACCATCTGGCATTTATGTCATCACTTTATGCAAATCAAGTAGACTCTGTCTCAAAAATGCACAGCTCAGAATAAACGCAGCACCAAAGCGAATTGGCACCAATACATGTCCTTTGTTGAAGATCTATGTGACAGGTGTTACATGTCCCAGAAGTTTATTGTGGTCTGAACAGCTACTGACTAACGTTATTCCTTTAATTAGCACAAACAGCATAGAAACATCCATGACATTCAAGCAACAAACATCGCTGCAGAATAATTTAAGCAAGTGCATCATTGATATTGCACAATTCATTTAACATTGCCAAGCCTTATAATCTGCCTTCAGTTCCTTGTACAAAAAAAGAATCAGATACCAAAACAAATGAGTAAAAACAATGTTTTAACTGAAAGAATAATCAGCATGACAAGTTGTAAATTCAAATACGTTGAGAGCAAAATAGTAATTTAATTGCAGACCTTGCTGGATGACCTAACCATTCTTTTTTTTTTCTTTTTACCAGCAGTGACTGGCATGTTATTAGCTCTTTCTGAAATTTATGTGGCAGGTTATATTGTGATGTAGGGCTTCATACAAAGTCACAGAACACAGCAAAATGGATGACGCTCGAGGTGTATTTAAACCATGAGAGCCATGGTGAGCACTGGTTGTTTGCACTGTAGTTCTTCATGCATCAGGTTGGACAATTAGTTATGACCTCTTTGATCTCCTTTAGCCAGCTTGAGAGCTATACTGAGGCAGGACGCCCTGCTTAAGGAAATGATTTTTTTTTAAAATGTAGTACTTGGTGAAACTTACAAGACTCAAAAGCATTCTGTGTTGTACAATTTTCATGCAAAGCCGTGTATTATGGATTCACTATCCATCATCTGGACCACCAGTTCTGTATGGCTGCAGCAAGTATTAAACAAAAGGCAGGCCGAATTCAACAGCAGGTCTCAATTACCCAACTTTTACATCCAAGGACAAAAACATTGAAATTACAGACATGTCATGTTCTACTGCATATGCAAAAGACACACCAATCAGACATGGGTCTCATACTGCTGTTCCTTTCTGATTGCTGAGCCAAAATACTGGACTGGTTCCTTGACCCAAGCCCCACGCAATAGATTAGATTAGATTACAGTGTGGAAACAGGCCCTTCATTCCAACAAGTCCACACCGACTCGCCGAAGCGCAACCCACCCATACCCCTATATTTACCCCTTACCTAACACTACGGGCAATTTAGCATGGCCAATTCACCTGACCTGCACATCTTTGGACTGTGGGAGGAAACCGGAGCACCCGGAGGAAACCCACGCAGACACGGGGAGAACGTGCAAACTCCACACAGTCAGTCGCCTGAGGCGGGAATTGAACCCGGGTCTCTGGCGCTGTGAGGCAGCAGTGCTAACCACTGTGCCACCGTGCCGCCCACAAATAAGCGAGAGCTTGCCAACTTTGGCACATCTGAGAGAAGACTATCCTTCATTTACTAGAAAAGTAGAATAAAACCACTGCAATAATGTGATTAGTCATGACAGATTTATTGTGACCACACCATCTTTAAAAGCACCTTTGATACCTGGATGAAAATGGCTGGTCTTCAGCTGGCATTCCTGTAACTTGCCTTGGATGTGCAGGACCAGGCAAATTGGCACTGTGCCTTTGGGGCCAGGGACCTGGAGCTCCTGATTGACAGGGTGATGCTGCCACAGGACTGTCTCCTCCTCTATGACTAGCAGTTTGAGGTCACAACATCAGATCACGCCAGCCCTGGTCTAAGGATGCCAATTGGGTTAAAACTGTCTCAACCATCCAGAGCAATGCCCAGCACTGTAAGTAAAAAGTTTATTACATTTTCGGTTCTATCAGTGTCAGCACCATCATCTTCTCTGCAATACATCCAACTAACTTTAACTCTGGTACTGTATCCACATCTTACTAAGGCTCATGTACTTAGCAAGTTTACCCCACACTTGCTGGCACTCACCCCAACTGGCACCCACCCCAACCCCCAACATTACCAACTGTACATGTCCTCAGAGCAGCATACTCACTGACTCACTCAGGACACCTGTCTGCCTGCACCAAAATTAACATCAATTCTCCTAAATTTATCTCCTTTAATACCTGCTTTGCTCTCATTTTGAGGAGGAAAACAGCCTCCAGGAGCAGAAAGACTCAAGGTGGGTTTCCTAACATTCAGCTTCTCACCCCTCTTGTGGACAGCATGCTGACCCTGACTGCCCTCAGGTAGCTGACCGACTGAGTTCAAGCCCCAGCATTAGTCCCAGAGGCTGCCCTTCACTTACTGTGTTGCTAACCCCTGATCAAACCCTGACTGAGGCCTGCTGAAAACCATGACAAGTTTACTTCCTTTGCCTTTGAGTCAAAATGGTGAGGGAAGCCAGGAGTATTATGAGCTTTGTCTCTCAAGCTGAGGATGAAAAGTGTGAAACAACAAGACAAGTGTGTGTGGAGTTTGCATACTCCCTCCATGCCTGTGTGGATTTCCTCTCGGTGCTCCGATTTCTTCCCATAGTCCCAAGATATGTGGGTTAGGTGGATTGGCCAAGCTAAATTGCCCTGTAGTGTCCAGGGATGTTCAAGCGAGGTGAGTTAGGCATGGGAAATTCAGGGTTACAGGGCTATGAAGAGGGAGGGGGTGTGGCTCTGGTTGGGATGCTGTGCAGAAGGTCAGAGTTGACACTATAGGCTGAATGACCTGTTTCCACATTGCAGGAAATCTGTGATTCTAAGTTGGGCATGCTATGAGCATCCAGGTAGGGTCAAAATGAGTGAACACTAAGGCACCATTCCTGATGAAAGGCTTATGCCCAAAACATTGACACTCCTGCTCCTCGGCTGCTGCCTGACTTGCTATGCTTTTCCAGCGCCACACACTTTGACTCTGATCTCCAGCATCTGCAGTCCTCACTTCCTCCTAGAACACCAAGACAGAAATGAAGCAGCCATGCATGCAGTCTGGTCAGTCTAAGAGATGGGTATGTTACTGTGAGCATACAGTGTCCTTGCTGCAATGAAGTGATGATGGTTGCCAGTGCAGCCCAAGCTGCAGCACTGAAGTATAGAAGCATTCTTTGAGTGGGTCAGAGATGTAGAATGGGGTTCTTAGATTGGATGACAACATCTGTGGGTGTGGGATACATGTGGGCAGTACCCATGGAGTGGGCCCTAGGATGTTGGTCCCCAGAGTCTAATATGGACGTCCTTTGGAGCTACAGATAAGCTGAATTTGCCAGGCACCTGCTCTGGTTTCCATGGTGAGCTTTCTCAGCAACTATCTTGCTTGACAACTTTGTTAAGATACAAAGCTGAATATTAAGGATGTGAAGTGGACCGTCAATAAGCTGTTTAAGGAGTGATGATCCCCCTTAACTGGCAACTCACTGCTGCTACACAAGTAGCCTTCCATGCCACTGGAGAAATGCAGAAAGGATGGTGTGAAATGCCTCCAACAGTCTTACCAATCCTCTTGTCCAACTCTGTCACAAATGCTGCCATAGCCCACATCACTCAGACCTCTCAAGATTTTCATCTAACAAGTCCAAATGTTCCTTTTTATAATATATTGGAATAGCTTCTGCTTGCTGGTATCAGCCATTTTTGTGCTGTTTCATAGAATCATTATAGCAGAGAAAGAGACCATTCAACTCATTGTGTTCATGCTGGCTATCCTGTGGAACGTGTCACATTGTTCCATTCCCCTGCTCTCTCCTCACATTGCTGCATACTCATCGTTTTCAGGTTGTTAGAAATTTGGAAAAAGCAGGAAAATTTGTAGCATAGAAGGACGTCACTCTGCCCAGCATGTCTGTACCTATTGAAAAGTAGATTTGCCAGCCTCATGCTATTTTTCAGCTTAGTGTATCTCCATTGAGTTTTTTGGACTTCAGGTGCTTGTGCAGACACATCGTAAATCAGTTGGGGGGCTCTGATTTCGACCATCATGCAGTAAATTCCAAAACCCCATCACCCCATTGTTGAATAACATTTTCCACATTTTCCCTCCAATTCTCCAATCAATCCTAAATCAATGTTCATGCTCCATAATCATTCCGCTGAAGGAAATCGGTCCTACAAAACTGTGCACCTCAATCAAATCTCCCCCTCACTCTACCCCTTCCTTGGAAAATAAACCTGCAAGTCCAAACCTTCCTCATACCTGTATTCTGTCATTTTCCTGACTTCACAACATCCATGTCAATATCCTCTCGTGCAATTTCATCTTTTCCGTGGTGAGATAGCCAGAACTGCAGCTGTGCACAAGTTGTATCTTCACGTCTGTTTAAAATGTCTCGCTGCTCCTATATTCTAAGTCTTTGCTAATAAAGGAAAGGATTTTGCATGCCTTCTCAACCACCTTAAATGTCTGGCTACCTTCAAATAGCGTGGGCGTGCGCCCCAATTTTACTTCCCTGACACCTCTCAATATCTTCCCATTTGTTTTTATATTCCTTTTCTTTCTTTGACCTCTTTGAATGGACGGCTCGCATTTCTCTGGCTTCAATCCCATGTACCATTCTTCTGCCGATCTGCCAAGGCTATTGATGGCATAGAGTCATATAGCCTGGAAACAGACCCTTCGGTCCAACTCATCTATTACAAACAAGTTTCCCAAACTACAATAGTCCCATTTGCCTGCATTTGGCCCATATCCTTCTAAACCTTTCCTATTCATGTAACCATCCAAAGGTCTTTTGAATGTTGTAATTGTACCCACCTCTACCACTTCCTCTGGTAGCTCATTCCATACATGCACCACTCTCTGCGTGAGAATGTTATCCCTCAGGTCCCTTTTACTTCTTTCCGCTCTCACTTTAAAACTCTGCCCTCTAGTTTTGAATTCCTCTGTCCTCTAGGTCAGGGCACAGCTCAAAGCATAATCATGTAGATTGGAATGAAGAGGTGTAATGGAACCCTCAGCATTTTCTAGTAATTTAAGGTTATGACAGAAAATCGAGTGAACTTCCAAAGATGTATAGCTCCTGCTCAGATTCAGAAACAGGAATATACATACTAAAGTATTCATTTTTAACACTTTAATTATCACCTTGCAGTTAATACACAAAAGGTTGTTATGATTGACTTGTGTGAATTGATACAACCTTCAAAATTGTTGCTGTGTGAGACACAATTCTGTTAGCAGCCAAAGTGAGAGAGGCAGTAATGATAAGAAAAGGGCAACAAATCTCTCTGTCAAACCAAAGTTGCTGTAGGATGAAATCAAATGAGAGTGCTCATGTCCGTTTGTGCTTGTTTCCGTTAGGTGAGGAGACTAGGACCCATGGACACAGCCTTAGAATTAGAGGGGGTCAATTCAGAACAGAAACGCGGAGACATTTCTTCAGGCAGAGAGTGGTGGGCTTGTGGAATTCATTGCTGCGGAGTGCAGTGGAGGCCGGGACGCTAAATGTCTTCAAGGCAGAGATTGATAAATTCTTGATGTCACAAGGAATTAAGGGCTACGGGGAGAATGCGGGTAAGTGGAGTTGAAATGCCCATCAGCCATGATTGAATGGCGGACTTGATGGGCCGAATGGCCTTACCTCCACTCCTATGTCTTATGGTCTTATGGTCTTATGTCCTCAAATCAGGAGGTGGACTAATTAACAGGTTAGAGCAGACACTCAAATTGGACTTGACCTATATTGTTGCAGAGGCACTTTGCCAGTGGACTATGTTTATCTTTCAAAGCTGACACAGGCATTGAGAGAAGCTGTAGGGACAACATGGTTGTCTTTACTTAAAAGTAAGTCAATACAAACATTTTCCTAGCTTGTGGCATTATGGTGACAGAAACAGTAATCCTAAATTACTGGATGTGCCACAAGAGAAATTGTAAGTGTAAAGGGAAGTGGTGTGTAAAGGGAAGAGGCTCTAGCTAATGTGTGGGGATCTCAGTACAAATCCCATCATGGCAGTTGGTGAAATGTAAATTCAGGTAGCTAAAGCCAGCCTCAGTAATAGTGCTATGAAACTACCACTGATTTCATTAAAAGCCCATCTGGATCACTGATACCCTTTACGAAAGGAAATCTGATGTCCTTACCTGGTCCACATGTGCCTACATGTGACTTTATACCTTTAGCAACATGATTGACAATTAACTGCCTCTGAAATGGCCAAGCATGATATTTAGCTAAAAGATAATGAGAAATGAGTAACAAATAACATTCAAAAACCATGGAAACATAAAGAAAGGTGCACCATGCTAAGAGAAACATACTTAGCACCGCTCCCAAATCAAGTACTGCTACATGCACCTCTCTCATGCCTTTTGCAGATTTGTGCATTCACAAAGACATTTATACCACATCAGTGAGGCATAACTAGATACGATCATTCTTTTCACCTTTTGGCTCCTTCTAAGTATGGCACAGGGGCATCACATGTGGGTCTGCTAGTTTGTTTCAGAAGAAGGTCACAGATATAATATGCAGTCACAGAAACACAATCAATTATTTTGTCATCCCCAAAATGGTAATACAGCTGCCCCTGTAGAATCGCTGGTTTTCTCTGTTTCCAGCTGATTATTACCTGTTTCATCACTAGGAAATATTGGCATTCAGAGAGTCCTTGTATATACTTCACAGAGTGTTAACATGCAGGTAGTAGGACATTGGAAAGCAAATGCAAGCCTTTATTGGGAAAAAAAATATTAGAGTGAAGAAGTCTGACTGCAACTGTACAGGGACATGGGGAACCTAGAGATTTACATGCATTTTTGGCATCCTTATTTAAGGAAAGATATACAAGCTTTCAGAGACTTGTAATAAAGGTTTACAGACTGAGTAGATTAGTCTTTTACAGACCAGAAATACTTGACAGAGAGAAAGAGACTCCATAGCCTCATTGAAGTGGAGGTTTCCCAACAACGTTCTGGTAAGTGTTTTGTAATTTAGGTCCAGACCTACTGGGTTTGATCTCTCTTCACTGCCCACTCTCCAGTGGGACTATCTGTTCTTTCCAGTTTAGCAGCTGGACATACCATTGCTCTGCCATTCTCATGTTCTGATCATTTAATATCAGCACCCTTTTGTCCCCAGCACTCCACCCTCTCACCTCCCCCACCACTATTGTATGAATGCTGCCCCCCCCCCACTTCAGTTTTGATGAAGAGTTGTCTAGACTCAAAATATTAGCTTGTTCTTTCTCCATGGAAGCTGCCTGACCCATTGTGATCTCCAAAACTTGTTCCATATTCAACACAGATTCCAGCATCTGCAGTAATTTGTCTATGGTTTATGGTTTTCTTGAGTTGTTGCCTAAGATTTCAACCTACAAGGGCAGACATTTCCTCTGCCCATTGCAGTCACACCACCTTTCGACCTTTCTGGGCCATTCTAGTCCTTCCCATGAATTCTACTGACTGCATTTGTGACCAGCCTGTATTACTGACATTTATTGAGAGCTGTTGCAGCACCCACTGTGTCTTCAAATAATGCCTACTGTGGAGATGTAAACAGAATTTTGGGTAGTGCTGCTGGAAGTTTTGGGTATCAGCAAGTTTTGTTTTTACCGGCACCTTATGAACCGGTACACTCGATAAAGGGGCAAAAATGATAAACACGAAATGCCAGATGTTTACTGTATTATTGCGATCTCCGCAATGTCTCCGCGATCGTCAGTTGAGGGTGCACGTAAGTATGTTTTCCTTAAGGCAAAGTTGCATTATTATTTAAATGATTTATGCTGTAACTACAGTATAACAGTGATGTGTATACTCCTTCCATTATGTTTCCAATACTTAGTATGTGTTTTACTTTGACTATGTGGACTGCTTGATCAAGCGGCTCACTCCTGGTCCCATAGGTTCCGGTTAATATTAAGTTGGCTGCAGTTCCACCCCAGGACTTGGTGACCAAGGAAGAAGTTCAGAATGACGCAAAATAAGTTGAATATCAACCTGCAAATCCTTCCAATGGACATGTGCCAAGTCGATGGATGGTAGAAATTCCTGATCAGCCATGTAATGAAAATTGAAGTCTTCACCATTGGTATCCACCAGCCCAGATGACAACGTGCATATTGCTACAGTGAATTGGACTCTCTGAGTGAACGATAACATGCCTCCACAGGGGAGAAGACATACCTCATCAAAATGGAATAGTTGGAGAAGGCCTCATGCCCCTATTTTGAGAATATAGTGTGAATTATGTGAAAGGTGCAATGTGGGATCATGCCTCTATTGCACCCCTGTAGTCTTCAGTTGCCTACTTCTAAAATTCAAATAACTTGTCCGCACAGATTGGGATGCTACCTCTAGCAAGAGGAGCAATGTTGGGGTAAAGGAGCATGTTGAGGTGGAATTTCTGCCCTTCCACACAACCGCTGAATAGGGTGTATGGACATCATCAATGTTTTTCCTTTCTTGGTTGGGTTAAATCTCAGCACTGTCATTTGAACTAAGCTTGTGAAAGGGCTGGGACCATCTTGTAATGCTCAGCTTTGCATTGTTGCAACATTATTGTACTTGATGCAACATTCAATTTTCATATGAACGCAAAAAAGCTGATTCTTCTGCTGGCTCGGTGCCAATATTAAAAATGATACTGACATTTAAATGATAAGCATTTACGTATTCAGGCTTTAAGCTGGTTTTGCTTGAAGAGATGGTGGTGTAGAGCAGAATTAGATCTTGGAGTTGCCAGCTGTGTAACTCTGAAGTTGGCACTGTTGCCAAACTGACATGTAAAACTATAATTGAGATATTTACAAATGAATTCAGATGCTTGAATCTAATGTTTAATTCTATGTGCTGTACTGAAAGCAACTGTATGATCACAGCTCACCTATTTTGTGCCCTTTTAGTCAATTGTGGATAAATATACATCATTTCCATTGTTTTAAGAAGTAAATTCCACTTTATCCACTTTTGTTTTGCAGTGACAATTATAAAATTGCAAACAGTTTCTTCTAAAGGTACTTGGAAATAGCAATCATACAAAACTCACAAATATAAAATATGCATGTGCTAGAAATCTGAAATAAATGAAACTGGAAGTGCTACAGCAATTCAGCAGGTCTGGCAGCATCTGTGGAGAGCAAAATGTTAGCTCTGCTACAAGTCTGATATGACTTTTCATCGCAAGGGGATATGACTTTTCTTCTTCCAAGTTGATGAGTTGCTGAGCATTTAAAGACATTTGTTCAAAAAGTTGGCATTACTGTTTAGCTTGAAACCTGATGAACTTCCTTTCTCCAGTCACCATCCATCACTTTGCAACAGATAATGACCACGTACAGTTGGCGGTTTTGCCACGTGGCGAAAGTGAAGGCTGCAGATGCTGGAGATTAGAGTCGAGAGTGTAGTGCTGGAAAAGCACAGCAGGTCAGGCAGGATCCAAGGAGCAGGAAAATTGACATTTCTGGCAAAAGCCCTTCCAACAGGAATGAGGCTGGGAGCCTCGGGGGTGCAGAGATAAATGGGAGGTGGGTGGGGCTGGGGGGGAAGGTGTCTGAGAGTGCGATAGATGGATGGAGATGAGGGTAAAGGTGATAGGTCAGAGGGAAGGGTGAAGCGGATACATGGAAAGGAAGATGGACAAATAGGATAGGTCATGAGGGTGGATTTTGCCACATGTGTAGGCTGTAAGCTAAGCCTCTTGCGAACACTGACAATTTGAAGTCTACATGGTTTCCATGTGCGTAGCTGCACTGCAGCATTGAACATGGCAGGGTTGACATTTTCTGGTGGACTTGGTGTCTCTGTGTAATTTCATACAGTACCCCTCTCACAGAACGTACTCACTCCCGTCAGCACAGCTCCTTTTGTAGCTTCTAAAGTAGGTTCACAACTCACAACGTCTAGTGGACATTATTAAATGCTGCCAACCAATAAACATTGATCAGAAGCATCACATTAACCACTGCTGTTACTTCCAAAGAATCTGTCACACTGTCAGTGCCGACCCATTACAGCTGCACCTTGCAAGCTGTTAACAATTTAAAACTGCAAATTGTTGTTGGTGTTGTTAGTTGACTTTCACAAGCTTTATGCAACATCCCTCTTTTCTTTACAACATTAATTTGTTTATTGTGCACAAGCTAACGCTTTGGTTAGAACAGTGAACTGAGGAACATTGTCAAAATGAGCCGCTAAATGTCACTAACAGTGGTTATAGCCTTCAATTTCAGATTATGCATTCTGAAGCCAAAGAAACATAACAAATTAGAAATAACAATTTAATCAAAAATCACTGTTGATTTAGAAGGCTGCTGGAGATTTTAGATGATGTTCATTTTATTATGGAACACTGATATGTTCCATCTTTGCTATCTACTAATTCAGTTTCCTGCTGCTAGCTAATGTTGTTTAACTTCAAATTCAGTATTAAATTCAGCAATTTATCCATGGTTAAAGCTGAGTAACCAGCTGTTAGACTATAAATTAATTTTGATGATTTTGTTATCTATGCAAAAGGGCCTTGGAAAAGAGATAACAATTTTTTAGGTTCTCCTATGGAAATAAATAGGGCTTGTTATGATTTTTCTCACTGTACATTGGCAGCTTTAAGCCAATTTATCAATAAGCAAGTATTGTTTGAGATATTAATTCTGAAAGAGTTAATGTTGAAGTTAGGTTTTGTCCCACACAATCTCATGAGACACAGTGTTTTAGCAAATGGGGGGGGGGGGGGGGTGGAGGGGGAGCAGTATTTTCTTCTTCCTGGTGTGACTTAATCAATAGTGAGAAAGGTAGGAAAATATGTTGAGAATGCTAACATTTTGATGGTTGACAATGACTTTACCTTTCTTTTCCTTCAAGACACAAGTGGTCACTTCAGACTTTTACCATTGAGCAGTAATGTTCTTATATCCATGCATTCACATATCATTTAAACACCAAACCACCTTATTTATCCACTGTTTCCAATTCTCCTCTCCTCCACCAAGAAAATTAATGGTGCAAAATCATGACATGTAAATTAGAATGGGAATGTGGCTGCTACTTACCGAATATCTATCCCAGCCATCATCCAACTGCTACACAGCAATGTCCCTGCTTACTACATGGCCACCTTTTTTTCTCAACCCTTTAACCATTCAAATTGCACTGTATGGTGCCAAACTCAAGGACTCTTTTTGACTCTTTAATCCTTGGTAAACCTTTCAAAGATTCAGAATATTAAGTGACCCTGAAATGCTTGGCCATTCTCTGGGAGAGCATTCCCTGGCCATTGCTTGGCCATTCTCTGTAAGAGGAAGTGCAACTTTTCTCAGTAAATAACTATGCTATGAGAAAGGGTAGTCATTTGAGCTGCCCATTGTACATCTTCCAGCTTGAATGGAAATTGATATATAGAATGAAGTAATCCCCTCCAGAGATGTATGCCTTAGGAGTTATGTCGAACCATCAATGATTCCTCACATTCACTGACAAGGTGGGTGTAAATTTGGAATGATGTATGTATGCCAGGCCCTAGTACAATCACTGTACATTGTATCTATTCTTATTGTTGAGGTAAAAACAATGACTGCAGATGCTGGAAACCAGATTCTGGATTAGTGGTGCTGGAAGAGCATAGCAGTTCAGGCAGCATCCAAGGAGCTTCGAAATTGACGTTTCGGGCAAAAGCCCTTCATCAGGAATGATGAAGGGCTTTTGCCCGAAACGTCGATTTCAAAGCTCCTTGGATGCTGCCTGAACTGCTGTGCTCTTCCAGCACCACTAACCCACAATCTATTCTTATTGTTGCCCACTCTAAAATGCAACACCTTGCCTGTAGAACCAATGTCAGTTCAAGGATCCCTGACATCTGAGGCTACCTTCAGTCAAGGAGTTGCTTGGTTGTGACAGGTGAGCAATTCTTGGTGGTTCCATTCATTCTGGGATGGCTGAAGAGGCTGTTCAGTTAACCTGGTCTGACAGTGAAAGTTATATTACAGCAGCCATTTTAAGAGTGCAAGAGACAATCTATTTAATAAAATGTAAGGTTAGGCAAAAAAATGTTTGACTAATGTCACTTATGTGCCCTCAATAAGTTTTATTCTTCCTCTGCCTTGCACTACGTTTAGATGAAATCCCAATTCTGCAGCTGTAGAGGACTGATCCTGCTCTGTGGCACTGTCCTCATTCTATGACTGAATAAAAAAAAGCTTCCCTTATCCCAACTTTCTGTCTTCGAACAGTTAAAAGGATTTCAGGGAGCTAGGGTGGAAGTTGAGAGCTAGAACAAACAGAGTTGTTATCTCTGGATTGTTAACCGTGCCACCTGATAGTGAGGCAAGGAATAGGGAAAGAGATCAGCCGAACACGTGGCTGCAAGGATGGTTCAGGAGGGAGGGTTTCAGGTTCTTGGATAATTGGGGCTCATTCTGGGGAAGGTGGGACCTGTACAAACAGGATGGTCTTCACTTGAACTAGAGGGATACTAATATCCTGGGTGGGCAATTTGCTGGTGCTTTTCGGGTGGGTTTAAACTAACTCAGCAGGGGGATGGGAACCGGAGGTGTAGTTGCAGTACACAGGAGGATGAGAGTAGAAAGGACAGGGACAGGATTTCAGGATCACGGGAATGTATTGGCAGATAGTGAAGTGGTTTGAAGTGTGTCTACTTCAATGCCAGAAGTATCCAAAATAAGGTAGGTGAGCTTGCAGCATGGATAGATGCCTGGGACTTCGATGTGGTCATTTCAGAGACATGGATAGAGCAGGGTGAGGAATGGATATTGCAGGTTCCAGGGTTTAGATCTTTCATTAAGAACAGGCGAGGTGGGAAAAGAGGGGGAGGCGTGGCATTGTTAGTCAAGGATAGTATAACGGTGGCTGAGAGAACTTTTGATGAGGATTCGTCTACTAAGGTAATGTGGGCTGAGGTTAGAAACAGGAGAGGAGAGGTCACACTGCTTGGAGTTTTTTATAGGCCTCCGCAGAGTTCCAGGGAGGAGGAAGAGAGAATTAGCAAAATTATTCTAGGTAGGAGTGAAAGGAACAGGGTGCTCATTATGGGGGACTTTAACTTCCCCAACATTGACTGGAAATACTATAATTCTAGCACGTCAAATGGATCAGTTTTTGTCCAATGTGTACACGAGGGTTTCCTGACACAGTATGTTGAAGGGCCGACAAGAGGGCGGGCCACATTGAATCTGGTGCTTAGTAATGAACGAGGCCAGGTGTTTGATTTAGTTGTAGGTGAGCACTTTGGAGAGAGTGACCATAATCCAGTTACATTCAGTTTAGCGGTGGAAAGGGATGGGTACATGCCACAGGTCAAGAGCTATCGATGGGGCAAGTGCAATTATAATGCGATTAGGCAGGAATTAGGATACATAGAATGGGCAGCAAAATGCAGGGGATGGAAATGTGGAGCTGGTTTAAGGAACAGATATTGCGTGTCCTTGATAGGTATGTCCCCATCAGGCAGGGAGAAAGTAATAAGGTAAGGGAACCGTGGTTTACAACAGAAATTGCATCTCATGTTACGAAGAAGAAGGCGGCTTATGTGTTGATGAGGCAAGATGGTACAGATGGGGAGATGGAGAGTTAGAGATCAGGTAGGGAGGATTTAAAGAGAGAGTTAAGAAGAACAAAGAGAGGACACATGCAGTCTTTAGCAAATAGAATAAAAGAGAAGCCTAAAGCTTTCTATCGGTATGTGAGGAATAAAAGGATGATTAGGGTAGGAATAGGGCCAAACAAAGACAGAAGTGGGAAGTTGAGTGTGGACCCTGTGGAGATTGGAGAGGTGCTAAATATACATTTCTCATCGGTTTTCACTCAGGAAAAGGACAATATTGTAGAGGAGAAGAATGAGGCACGAGATATTAGACTAGAAAGGATCGAGGTTAGTTATGAACATGTGTTATCAATTCTCGAAGGAGTGAAAGTAGATAAGTCCCCTGGGCCGGATGGGATTTATCCGAGGATTCTCTGGGAAACTAGGGAGGAGATAGCAGAGCTTTTGGCTCTGATATTTGAGTCATTATTGTCTACAGGTTGGGTACGAGGACTGGAGGATTGCACATGTTGTGCCCTTGTTCAAGAAGGGCAGTAGAGATGACTTAGGTAATTATAGACCAGTGAGCCTTTCTTCTGTTGTAGGAAAGGTTTTGGAAAGGATTATAAGAGATAAGATTTATAATCATCTAGCAAACAACAATTTGATTTCAGATAGTCAACATGATTTCGTCAAGGGCAGGTTGTGTCTCACAAACCTCATTGAGTTTTTTGAGAGGTGACCAAACATGTAGATGAGGGTAGGGCAGTTGATGTGGTATACATGGACTTCAGTAAAGCCTTTGATAAGGTTCCATATGGTCGGCTGTTGTAGAAAATGCAGATGTATGGAATTGAGGGTGAGTTAGCAGTTTGGATTAGAAACTGGCTTTCTCAAAGAAGGCAGCGAGTGGTGGTTGATGGAAAATATTCAGCCTGGAGTCCGGTTACTAGTGGTGTGCCACAAGGATCTGTTTTGGGACCACTGCTGTTTTTCATTTTTATAAATGACTTAGACGCACGCATAGGTGGATGGATTAGTAAATTTGCAGACGACACTAAAGTCGGTGGAGTAGTGGACAGTGTGGAAGAGTTTTACAAGTTGCAGGGGGATTTGGATAAACTGCAGAATTGGGCTGAGAGGTGGCAAATAGAGTTCAGTGCAGCTAAATGTGAGGTGATGCACTTTAGGAAGAATAACAAGAAGGCAGAGTACTGGGTCAATGGAAGATTCTTGGTAGTGTGGATGTGCAGAGGGATCTTGGAGTCCATGTACATAGATCCCTGAAAGTTGCCACCCAGGTGGATAGTGCTGTTAGGAAGGCATACGGTGTGTTAGGTTTCATTCATAGAGGGACTGAGTTCCAGAGCCGCAATATCATGCTACAACTATACAAAATGCTGGTGCAGCCACACTTGGAATATTGTGTTCAGTTCTGGTCCCCATATTTCGGGAAGGATGTAGAAGCATTGGAAAAGGTGCAGAGGAGATTTACCAGGGTGTTGCCTGGTCAGGAGGAAGGTCTTATGAGGAAAGGCAGAGAGACTTGAAGCTGTTCTCATTGGCAAGAAGAAGGCTAAGAAGGGATTTGATAGAGACATACAAGATGATCAGAGGATTAGACAGGGTAGACAGTGAAAGTCTTTTTCCTAGGATGATTACTTCAGCGTATACGAGGGGGAATAACTAAAAATTGAGGGGTGATAGATTTAAGACAGATGTCAGAGGTAGGTTCTTTATGCAGAGAGTGGTAAGGGCATGGAAAGCCCTACCTGCTAATGTAGTTAATTCAGCCACCTTAGGGAAATTTAAACAATCCTTAGGTAAGTACATGGACGACTTTGGGATAGTGTAGGGGGACGAGATGAGAGTAGTTCACAGGTCGGTGCAACATCGAGGGCCGAAGGGCATGTTCTACACTGTATTGTTCTATGTTCTAACCAATCCTCCATGTATGCTAATATACTATCCCAATACCATGGGCTCTTATCTTATTGAATAGCCTTATTTATAGTAAGTTTTAAAATGCCTTTTGGAAGCTCTGTTAGGATTTCCCCGTCTCAATCAGTAAAGCCAAAATAGACTGTATTGTTCAAAATCCCTGTTGCTGACCCTATAGTCTAATAACAGATTCTGATAAGGATTTTTTGAGTGATCAAAACCTTTGTGCTTGTATCATTCTATTGTGACATCTAATAGCACATTCTTTTTTCTGTGTTTGTATGAGTTTGTAAATAAGTTGAACATTGGTTTGATGCTTTTGGTATGACAGTGAATATCTTATACACCATATCTCAGGCAGTGGAACAGACTTGTTAACTCTGGTCATGCCAGCCATGGTCTTATATGAACACTCAAGCTTTGAAAAATAAAGAATATGGGGACCAATTCATCATTGAACCTCAGAAAAACTATGAAGATGATAGTACAGAACTTTCAAAAGAACATTAACAAGTCTGAGAAAGATGCAGGCAAATATCAAATGAAGTCCAATATGATGAAATATAGGATAATTCATTTTAATGGGAAAAACATGGAGAGATAAGATAAAATAAAGTATACATCTTTAAAGCGGCTGTCCTGATGAGGCCAAAATGAAAACTTTTCATAACGTGTCTCTCTTATCTTCGATATTCAAATGCTATACTTTAAGCATGCATCATATTTTGTAACATTGAATTCCATTTATATGGCTCCCCCTTTCTTTCATCTATGTCCCCGACATAATTTTTGCTCTCATCCATACTATTTACTGTTTTGTTTTTCCTAGAATCATTTGTGAACAAACATTTGTGAATCAGGAGTAGATGAAGACCATTCGGCCCCTCAAGCCTGTTCTACCATTCAAAACGAAGGAGTCCAAATAAGCACAAAAAATATGAGTGAATGCTGGGATGATGCACACTGAATGTTGTCAGAGTGTCAACAGATATTCTTTAAAAATATTTAATGATTTCTACCTTCATTGCCTTCTGAGGTAGATCATTCCAAAGTCATACAACATTAATATCTGTTATCTTGAATCCCTAAAATTCATGTCATTCAGCTGCTTGATGAACATCTGACGAGTGCTGGGAGACTCCACTTGTCACAACCTCACTATCACCAGACATGGGACACGGGTTCGTCAGGCATCCGTGCCTATATCAGTTGTGATGTAACTGAGGTGTTCACTTTGTGTGGAACTCAAAATATTCAAGTGGCACTTGCATAACTTAAATAATGAGCTATCCCGAACAAGATAGACTTTGAATTGTATTGTGAAATGAAATTCTAAGTTGTCATTTCCAAATAAACTCATTACCTCCAAGTATTTGAAGATATTGGGTGTATAGGACATTGCTGCCTCACAGTGCCAGGGAGCTGGGCTTGAGTCAAGCCTCAAGCAACTGTCTGTCTGGAGTTTACACATTCTGTGTGGTGCTCCACTTTTCTCCCACGGTCCAGGGATGTGTAGATTAGCTTGATTAGCCATGAGGAATGAATGATTACAGGGATAGGGGTTGGTTCCGGCTGGGATAGCCTGTTTCCACCCAATAGGAATGCTATGATTTTTCAATGATCTGGACTGCAGAGCAAGATAAACTTTTCACGATTCTATGACAAACTTGGCAGAAAAGTTTGAACAATAAATGTTAACAATAAACGGCTGGCAACATAGCAGTTTTATGCTCATTATAAATTGTGGCGTTCAAACTATTTTCTGTCGTCTTCAGATCAGTAACTCTGTTCACCAAAGGTGAGGTAGAATTTTCAAATTATTCTGCTCCTGTGAAACATCTTATGATGCTTTACTACTTTAAAGGCACTATACAGATGTAGGTCTTTTTGTTGCTAATGAGCTATCCGTCCAACTCAGTAATGAGTTAAAATGCCAATTAAGAGGTCTCATGTGTTTCAGAGTCCTAATTTGTGCTAATTTGTCCTAATTTAATAAGACAACTGGATAAGTGCGCTGAGTTAAACATTGGGAATGGGCTGCAACTGAGTGGAATATTGTTTTATTTGTTTCCACTGTTCCTCTGCAGATGAGCAAAGAGAGTTAAAATTGAATTGCAAGTTGCAGAAACTCTGGACTAAATCTCTGGTGGCAGCCACTTATTGTTGCTTGATGTTTGTGGAAGCTAACAGGGATGGTTTTAGTTTTTCTGACATTACACAAGAGGAGGTTTGCCTCATCTCTATTTATATTTTGACTAAGCGATGAGAAAGTGAAAGAAGTTCTGACACGAATGTAAAGTGTGCTGGGGGGTCATAATTATCCCAAGTGTTGGGATAGCATTTGCGGACGTGAATAAAAATGGAGTAAAAGATGGTCACATGATTAACCCTTTGTGAAATGTTGTTGTGTATTATGTTGTTAATAGTTTCAACTGGAAAGGAAATCAAAATGCTGGATGCCCATTGGAAGATTAGGGCTCTTGTGATGCTGTGGTAATGTCCCTACCTCTATGCCAGGAGGTCTATGTTCACGTCTTCCCGACTCCAGAAGTGTGCAACAGCATCTCTGAACAGGTTGATCCCTACATTTAGAAATAACTTACAAAAGTCCTTCTCAACATGATACACAAACTAATGTCTGTTATATGAATGACTATAAACTATTATTGCAACTTTCAAGACATTAGGAGTTTCTTTGTTCATGTTTAAATTTTAGATATAAATGCCTGGTGTTCATTTACAAAATAATTTTGCTCCTCTGTTTTTAGCTTACTATTTTAAGTGAACACATGATGCTATTTCTTTTACTCACTTCTGCTAAAGTAGACTGAGCGTGTATTTTTCTTGCCAGAAGAGAGAATGAGTTGAGTAAGCACTGTGATAGCTCTGAAAATTAGAATGATTCATGCATTAAAAAGTCACTGAGATGGGCTGTTTGCTTTTGAATCTAATTTTGCACTTGCAGCCCCCATGGGGCATCTGCAGGCAGGCCTGTGTTCCAGTTTCAGACACAGCACAGAATAAAAAACAAGTCTGAGTGATGCTGCTGACATGAGTGCCTTTATCTCCTCCTAAGGTCAGAGATGCTGTAAAAGATCCCTTCTCATTGTGGGTTTTTAAACTATTATCAGGTCAATGAAGATGTGTAGCTCGTCATTTTAAATTATCATCCCGGTACTCTTTCCCCCAGTCTATGAAGATTTAATTGAGTGACCATTTGGCAACCAAATGATTACTGAGTAATGAAGCAATGAGCTGGATTTCAACACGTGGGGCTGGGAGTGGGTGGTTAAAACCAGTGAGTTTAACAATGGATCAGAAGGAAAGAACTCACATTTATGCAGCACCTTTCACAACTACAGTACAATATAACACTCACTACAGGCAATGAAGTACATTTTGTTTCTTGATATAGGGTTGCTTTGTAATGTAAAGAAGCAACGTAACCCATTTGCACACAGTAAACTCCCTCAAAAGGACAGATTTTTTTTAACAATGTTGATTGAGAGATAAGTATTAGCCAGGATGCTGGAGAGAACTCCAAATCTTATTTTATTTTAAAGTAGTGATTTGTGATCTTTTACTGCCGTCTGAGCGGGCACAGAGAATTGTGTTTTTGTGCCATTTTTAAAAGGCAGCATCACTAATCGTGTAACACAGGAGTGCCAGCCCGGTTTTGGTCGCTGAAGGCTGCAGTTGGATTTGATTTATGAACATCTAACTTAGGGACAAGATTGCAAGCAACTAAACTACAGTTGACATAACCAGGTATCTCCAACCTGCTTCCAACATTTTACAGCAACATGGTTAGACTGGATGTGAGCAACATCCATGGATCCGAGTTGTGAAGCAAACACTCTCGTCTTTCTTAGGATGTGGGTCTAGCTGGCAATGCTAACATATCTTGCCCATCCCTAATCGCCCCTGAACTGAATTGGCACTTTCAGAGGGCAGTTAAGAGTCAACCACATTGCTGTGGATGTGTAGCCACTTGTAAAGATAATGTTGCTACAATCCTAGCAGGCTGCTTTCTCAGTAGAGGGAGACGACTGATGGTAGCTTAACATCAGAGTCACCATTCCTCAAGTGAAGGGAGACATTGCGAAAGAGAATCCCTCGTGGTACTGTCAATCAGAGCGGAAACTGAACCCACACTGTTGGCATCAATCTCCATCACAAACCATCCAAGAAAGCTAACTGATTCCTGTGTCATGTGTGGGCCACACGGTAATGATGGAAAACTTCCCTTTCTGAGTAAGCAGATGAGTTCTTCTTTACAATGCTCAGTGACAGTTGTCATGGTGATCTTAGTTGAGATTAGCTTTCAATTCCATGTTAATGAATTGAATTTATATACCATCAGCTGCTATAGTGGGATTTGAACCCTTGACCCAGGGCATGGTCTCTAGATTATTATTTCAGTTACATTTTTATGTGTAAACAATTCCCTAAACACAGTGGCACTTCAGCCTTCTAAAGCCATACCAAGGAAATACACCAGTAACTATGTGATATGCCAAACTTTCTTATTAATTGATTGTGTGGAAGTGTTTACACATGGTGTTTATGTCAAAACATGACATTTTGCAATTTAAAGGTGATCTCAGAGCATTGGAGGTTTCTCACACTATGAAGTTGCCATTTACATCTTGAAGGAATATACACGCTCACAGGAAAATGCAAAAGAGTGACACATGGCTGGGACTGTTGACCACACCCAGTAAAGGCTATTCAAGAGGTGATTAAATAGATATTAAAATTAATAATTTGGACTGCATAGAACACAAAGAAATCTTCAAATGGCTTTGAGGATTGAGGGAAGGCAAACTGCATGAAGATACAAGGTTATCTTCCAAAATGGAAGGAAAATACAAATCAACCAAGCTTGAGTGTGGGTGAGAGAAAAATGTAGGGACTTCCTACAGAGAAACTACACATCAAAACCTATTGCAGTTTCAGGAAGACATTCAAAAATGCTCAGTAACTGGGTATTGTCACATTGAAGATAAGGATATCCATTTTTAACTTGCACCACCTCATTTTAATACCTGGGACTTTCATGGACGGCAATGTTTTCAACAAGCAATATTTAATGATGACAGGAACTTGTTAGGCCGAAGGGCCTGTTTCCACACTGAAGGGAGTCTAATTCTATCACCTGACCACATGTTGAACCAGCCTTCACAAAACCATCAATAAATAAGAACTAGTCTGAAGTGAAAGGAACATTTATTTCATAGTGGACTGAAATCTGTCACACATGAAGAACCCAGTATTTCTTGCTTGATCAACACCTTTATGAGAAGAAGGGCTTTCCTGAAGAAGGGCTCATGCCCAAAACGTCGATTCTCCTGTTCCTTGGATGCTGCCTAACCTGCTGTGCTTTTCCAGCAACACATATTTCAGCTCTGAACTCCAGCATCTGCAGTCCTCACTTTCTCACACCTTTATGAGAAGTCCACATTGTAGATTTAAGAGATATTGGGCAGAATTTTCACAGGTCCTGAGTGACATTGCCAATAATCAGTTCGGAAATACAGCGAAATGGAAAAATCAGATTGACAATGTTGAAAAACTCCAATTTTTTTTGCACTCAAGATTTTAGTGACAAATGAAAAACTTTCTCAGAAGTATTGAGAAGACTATTTCTGTCTCTTGGCACCTGATCTCGTCCCATTTATACGTAGCTTGCTCTTCTTCCATGCTCCAGAGAGAGACTAAACATTACTGATTCCTACTGCAAAAGTCAGAGCAGGTACCCAGTGACTCCAAATTGCTACTTACTCCACTGGATCTACATCTTGGCCATTAGTCCCAAACACCATGGGCACATTCAATGGGCAGAAATTACCTGCATACCCCAGCCACGGATGTTGGCACTGCACCAACCTCACCACATCATTATGGCACCTTTATAACTCACTTAGAATAAAGTTACCCACATTAATGCTGTACTTTGGAGTTCAGTGGCACCTTTCATTGTCATACTACTGCCAGGCCATTTAATGGTGCAGGGCCAGGCACGGATATCTTGGGGGTCTTTTCCAGCTTCCTGAGTGCTTACTCAGTTTATGCACACTTGGATGCTCACAGTATTTCTCCCTTGCATTATTTGCACTTTGCCTTTTCATTCTGAACTTGCAGGCAGTTTCCCAATACTTTCATCTTGCCTTGCCTTTAAGTGCAGATAGAGAGCCAGGCAGTTTCTCGTGGCTGTTAGCAGTAATCAGTCAAGGATGTAGACACTTTGCTGTGCAGCATCATGCTACATCAATGTCACTCCTGCAGCATACCCCAGCAGCTTATTTGGCAAACACACTGCATGTGCTTCAGTGAAATGGCCATGTCTTACAGCCTAAGGGGAATAATCCTTAGTCAAGGAACGAGGGAATTAGATTAGATTAGATTCCCTACAGTGTGGAACCAGGCCCTTCGGCCCAACAAGTCCACACTGGCCCTCTGAAGAGTAACCCACCCTTCTGACTAATGCACCTAACGCTATGGGCAATTTAGAATGATCAATTCACCTGACCTGCACATCTTTGGACTGTGGGAGGAAACCGGAGGAAACCCACACAGACACAGGGAGAATGTGCAAACTCCACACAGACAGTCACCTGAGGCTGGAATTGAACTTGGGATTCTGGTGCTGTGAGGCAGCAGTGCTGAACACTGAGCCACCGTGCCGCCCCTGACTAGTTTGGGTACAAAGGTCTCTTCTTGGGTGGAGCAAATCAGTTTTTTATAATTCTGAAAAATGCTGTTTGAATATTAAGATCCAAGTTTCAAATTTATAGTATATACTTAGTGTGAAGTACTCAAGTTTAACTTACAAGAGACTATCATTTAGCTTATGCAATCTAACTAGCTATTACATACAAAGTACCAAATTTACTCTATACAACAGGACCAAACCATCTCTCGGCTGTAGGCATCCTTCTGCACTTACAGAGCCTTGGAGATGTACCACATGGAACCTTCAGATCAGCAGTATGCCACAAGGAGCAGTGCTGGGTCAAACTGCTTTTTGTCATTTACGCAAATGATTTGGATCTGAATATAGGAGGCATGGGTTGGTAGGTTTGTAGATGACACCAAAATTGATGGTGTGGTGGACAGTGAAGAAGGTTACCTGAGAGTACAACAGGATCTTGATCAGATGAGTCAAAGAGATGGGGAGTGGCAGATGGAGTTTAATTTAAATAAAAAAGAGGTGCTGCATTTTGGAAGGGCAAATCAGGGCAGGACTTATACACGTAATGTTAAGGTTCTGGGGAGTGTTGCAGGACAAAGAGACCTTGGAGTGCAAGTTCATAGTTCCTTGAAGGTGGAGTCGTGGCTAGACATGATAGGGAAGGAGGTGTTTGAAATGCTTGCCTTTATTGGTCAGTGCATTGAGTATAGGAGTTGGAATATCATGTCGCAGCTGTGCAGGACATTAGTTCGGCCACTTTTGGAATACTGCATTCAATTCTGCTCTCCCTGCTATGGGAAAGATGTTGTTAAACTTGAGAGGGTCCAGAAAAGATCTCCAAGGGTGTTACCAGGAGTGATGGGTTTGAGCTATGGGGAGAGGCTGAATAAGCTGGGGATCCTTTTCCCTGAGACTTTGGATGCTGATGGGTGATCTTGTGGAAGTTTATAAAATCAGGAGGGGCATGGATAAAGGAAACAGCTGAGGTCTTCTACCAAGGGTAGTGGAGTCCAAAACTAGAGGGAATAGGTTTAAGGTGAGAGGGGAAAGATTTAAAAGCAGCAACTTTTTCACTGAGATGGAGGTGTGTGTATGAAATGAGCTGCCAGAGGAGATGGTGGAGACTGGTACAATTACAACATTTAAAAGGCATCTGGATAGGTACATGGGTAGTAAGAGGTTTAGAGGGATATGGGCTAAGTGCTGGCACATGAGACTAATTTAGGGTATGTGCTTGGTATCAGAAAATTAACATAATACCAACATCAACTAATGTTGGCGATACATCTGTCCAAGTCATCTTAGAGAGTTCCAGTAGACAAGGCACCAACATATGGGGTAAAAACAATGACTGCAGATGCTGGAACCCAGATTCTGGATTAGTGGTGCTGGAAGAGCACAGCAGTTCAGGCAGCATCCAAGTAGCTTCGAAATCGACGTTTCGGGCAAAAGCCCTTCATCAGGAGCCACATATGCCATGGTTCAGCAAGTGGACACCTCTGTTTCATACAATATATTAGCAGGGGTAGTCTGAAGAAATCCAGCTTTATAAAATCCATAGACAACCAAGGAGAAGAAAGAAGGAAGCATTAAAGTTCAAAAACTGTGAACAACTCTATAAATACTGAGCAGCTTGAAAACACATGGAACCATTCAGATCCTGTGAAGGCAGCGGTTAAACATGCTACAGAACCAAGTGAGTAGTAAACCTGTCTGTAAAAGCTCAAAGCAGCTAGAAATAATGGAAAACACTGAGAAGCTTGTGAGGACCATAAAGAGACACACCAAGAGTCAAAGGCAGGTCGTTTATATCAAGCTCACAAAGTAAGTTAAGTCCCTTTGAGGAAGGTCGAAAATGCTTGAAATAAGTTAAAAGGAATCCAGACTGAGAAGTTGAAAGAAGACTTAAGTCACTACACAGTATTTTGTAAATGACCATTATTTACAATCATTTCACATTGTCAGGAAAAACTGGATAAAGAAATATTTGTGGACAGATTATTCAATATAACACTTATGAAATCAATTAAATTAAATAATTTGAATTTTTAACTACATGACAGAATAAAAGATCATCAAAAAACAATATATAGATACAAGACTGATTTTTTTGTTGGTATTTGCAAATAGCCTCAGAGGAGTGATACAAATTGTTTTCCAGTTTAAAATGGCACAAATCTCATGGACAGAAAGTGAAAACGGTATGATTCATATTTATGATTAAAACAGCATGACACTCACTAAGAGAAAGGGAAACTTGCCACATGTTAACAGTCTTTTCTCCCATCTTTAAAATGAAGATGTTCTGCATTTCCTTTCCAGTTACTTCAATAATGTTTAGACTCTGGATATTTTTTTCTGAAGCTTTTGAAGTGATAAAACTTCTGTTAACACAAAGCAAAGAGAAGAAAAAAATCTAAGAGGAAAATTACAAGGAGATTAAACTTAATTTAAACAACTTTCTTATTAATAAAAGCATTATCAACAATTCATCTTCAATATTTGGCAATTATAAGTGCAGGTCGCAGTGGCAATGTCATTGGGTCTACAAGGAGATGAAGTTCTGCACCATCCTCTCTGCCATCTTCAATTGGGTTTCCACTACCCTCATTGTCATTGACAGAGGCGTAATCGTTAGGTACACCCAACATGTCAGAGAGTATGTCCATCAGCCTCACTTGCATGTTTTCCCATTGAGATCTTCCTTTCAACTGGACCTTATCCTTCCCCTACTTGGAATAATAAGCCTACCTCCTCCATCCCTCTTGCTATCTGATCTTTCCCAAAGCACGCCATTCCTAATTATTTTGTCAAATCCAACGCTTAAAAGAAAATAAAAGGCAAGTTTAACCATAGAATCCCTACAGTGTGGAAACAGACCCTTTGGCCTAATATCACCCTCCAAACAGTAACCCACCCAAACCCATGAGACCATAAGACCATAAGACATAGGAGTGGAAGTAAGGCCATTCGGCCCATCGAGTCCACTCCACCAATCGATCATGGCTGCTGGGCACTTCAACTCCACTTACCCGCATTCTCTCCGTAGCCCTTAATTCCCCGAGACAACAAGAATCTATCAATCTCTGCCTTAAAGACATTTAGCATCCCGGCCTCCACTGCACTCTGCGGCAATGAATTCCACAGGCCCACCACTCTCTGGTTGAAGAAATGTCTCCGCATTTCTGTTCTGAATTTACCCCCTCTAATTCTAAGGCTGTGTCCACGGGTCCTAGTCTCCTTACCTAATAGAACATAGAACATAGAAAAATACAGCGCAGTACAGGCCCTTCAGCCCTCGATGTTGCGCCGACTGAAGCCTACCTAACATACACTAGCCCAATAACCTCCATATGCTTGTCCAATGCCCGCTTAAATGACCCTAAAGAGGGACAGTCCACCACTGCTACTGGCAGGGCATTCCATGAACTCACAACCCGCTGAGTAAAAAATCTACCCCTAACATCTGTCCTATACCTACCACCCCTTAATTTAAAGCTGTGTCCCCTAGTAACAGCTGACTTCATTAGCGGAAAAAGGTTCTCACTGTCAACCCTATCTAAACCCCTAATCATCTTGTACACCTCTATCAAATCTCCCCTAAACCTTCTTTTCTCCAATGAAAAAAGTCCCAAGTGCCTCAGCCTTTCCTCATACGATCTTCCTACCATACCAGGCAACATCCTGCTAAACCTCTTCTGCACCCGTTCCAATGCCTCCACATCCTTCCTGTAGTATGGCGACCAAAACTGCACATAATATTCCAGATGAGGCCGCACCAGAGTCTTATACAACTGCAACATGACCTCAGGACTCCGGAACTCAATTCCTCTACTAATAAAGCCCAGTACACCATATGCCTTCTTCACAGCACTATTTCCCTGGGTGGCAACTTTCAAAGATCTATGTACATGGACACCAAGATCCCTCTGCTCATCCACACTACCAAGTATTCTACCATTAGCCCATTAGCCCACTCCTACCAAAGTGAATGACTTCACACTTAGCTACATTGAATTCCATTTGCCACCTTACTGCCCAGCTCTGCAACTTATCTATATCGCGCTGTAACCTGCCACATCCTTCTTCGCTGTCCACAACTCCACCGACTTTCGTGTCATCCGCAAACTTGCTCACCCAGCCTTCAAGCCCCTCCTCCAGGTCATTTATAAAAATGACAAACAGCAATGGTCCCAAAACAGATCCTTGTGGAACACCGCTAGTAACTGCGCTCCAAGATGAACCTATACCATCAATTACTACCCTCTGTCTCCTTCCAGCCAGCCAATTCCTAATCCAAACCTCTAATGCACCCTCAATGCCATACCTCCGTAGTTTTTGCATTAGCCTGCCATGGGGTACCTTATCGAACGCCTTGCTAAAATCCATATACACCACATCTACTGCTTTACCCTCATCCACTTCCTTGGTCACCTTCTCAAAGAATTCAATAAGGTTTGTGAGGCACGACCTACCCTTCACAAAACCATGCTGACTATCCTTGATCACATTATTCCTATCCAGATATTCATAAATCCTATCCCTTACAATTCTCTCTCAGACTTTGCCCACAACAGAAGTGAAACTGACTGGCCCAAAGTTACTCGGGCTATCCCTGCTCCCCTTCTTGAACAAGGGGACCACATTCGCTATCCTCCAGTCTTCTGGCACTGTCCCCGAAGACAACGACGACCTTAAAATCAAGGCCAATGGCTCCGATATCTCCTCCCTAGCTTCCCAGAGGATCCTAGGATAAATGCCATCAGGCCCAGGGACTTATCTATTTTCATCCTTTCCAGTATTCCCCAGACCTCTTCCCTCCGTACCTCAAGGCCATGCATTCTAATCACTTGTGACTCAATATTCACATCAGCAACAGTGTCCTGTTCCTGAGTGAATACTGACGAAAAGTATTGATTTAGTGTCTCACCAATCTCCTCCGCCTCCACACACAACTTCCCACTACTATCCTTGACTGGACCGATACCTACCCTAGTCATCCTTTTATTCCTGACATACCTATAGAAGGCCTTTGATTTTTCCCGAATCCTACCAACTAAGGACTTTTCATGTCCCCTTCTCGCTGCTCTTAGCTCTCTCTTTAGATCCTTCCTGGCTACCTTATAACTCTCAAAACAATTTCCTAGCATCCACCCTTTCCAAGCCATGTATTGTCTTGTACGTCTCTATTAAGTCTCCCCTTAATCTTCTAAACTCCAATGAATACAATCCCAAGATCCTCAGCCGTTCCTCATATGTTAGGCCTACCATTCCAGGGATCATCCGTGTGAATCTCCGCTGGACACGTTCCAGTGCCAGTATGTTCTTCTTGAGGTGTGGGGACCAAAACTGGACATAGTACTCCAAATGGGGCCTAACCAGAGCTTTATAAAGTCTCAGTAGCACAATGGTGTTTTTATATTCCAAACCTCTTGAGATAAGTGACAACATTGCATTCGCTTTCTTAATCACAGCCTCAACCTGCATGTTGACCTTTAGAGAATCCTCGACTAGCACTCCCAGATCCCTTTGTACTTTGGCTTTATGAATTTTCTCACCGTTTAGAAAGTAGTCTGTGCTTTTATTCTTTTTGCCAAAGTGCAAGACCTCGCATTTGTTCACGTTGAATTCCATCAGCCATTTCCTGGACCACTCTCCCAAACTGTCTAGATCCTTCTGCAGCCTCCCCACTTCCTCAGTACTACCTGCCTGTCCACCTATCTTCGTATCATCGGCAAACTTCGCTAGAATGCCCCCCAGTCCCTTCATCTAGATCATTAATATATAATGCAAACAGCTGTGGCCCCAACACTGAACCCTGTGGGACACCGCTCGTCACCGGCTGCCATTCTGAAAAAGAACCTTTTATCCCAATTCTCTGCCTTCTGTCAGACAGCAAATCCTCAATCCATCCCAGTCGCTCACCTCGAACACCATGGGCCTTCACCTTGCTCAGCAGCCTCCCGTGTTGTGGCACCTTATCAAAGGCCATTTCCCTATCCTGTGACTCTACTTTTAACCCCTGACTAATCTACTTAACCTCCACATCCCTGAACCCTATGGGCAATTTAGTGTGGCCAATTCACCTAATCTACACATCTTTGGGATCATGGGAGAAAACTGGAGTACTCGGACAAAACTCATGCAGACATGGAGAGAATGTGCAAACTCTACACAGACAGTGGCTAGAATTGAACCCGTGCCGCTGTCACTATGAGGCAATAGTGCTCACCACTGAGCCACCATGCTGCTTCGAAACCAACTCAACCATCGAAAATGGGATGGGCTCTGTTAAGACAATCCTATGTACCCAATCTTGCACTGTAAAGGAGAGTGAAATTAGACAGTGTATAAAATGAGACTCTGATTCAAACCTGCATGTTAGATTATGTTTAAATTGCTCCCCACCTCTTGGATGTTCGAAAAAAAAATGACTGAATCTAGAAAATCTGACTTTATCTGCCTACTGTGATTTTTATTTCTTTGCATGCACTTGATGACTTACAATTGTAATTTCCCTCAGCTTTAAAAATCACAATGCACAAGGTGCAAGTAACAATAAGGCTTTCACAAATCCTCTCAGCATTCTATTGTGAATCGCACCCCCATGATTTCTAAATACCAAAGCCACAGTTTTAAGTTCTTAAATGTATGCTCTGTGATGGATTGTGGCGTGTAAGACTCATTAAAACACTTCTGCGTGGGCTGGAGTAGTGGAATTGTGAGGCACAATTTCAGTGATACTGTTTGTCACCGGCTCATAAACAGAAGGAGACATTAATCAAGAACAGATTAAAAACAGAGCATGATCACCGTGAAAACAGGCACCTACCAATCAGTTTTACTTCCAGTCTAGTCTTAATAAAGAAGCAATGGGATCTGCCTCACTAAATGACACAAGTACCTGTAATGCGCTTAGTGCACTTCCATCAAATAGGCTTTAACGGTTGGTAATCTTTCCCATTATCACGGCTGTGCTTGATCCAGCAGTTTCATAGCTGGATACATCAGTATAATCAATAATGCAAGGAAAATATCAACTGTCAGATGGTTAAAACTTTCCTTTGTTCTCTGTAGTCCCAGAGGGTTGATGGGAAGCCAGGCCAGTGAGACATCTCCCTCGGCAAAGCTGCAATAACTTTAGAAATGACTTTGGACAATATTAAATGATACACATAAGCATGCTAAATGATGCCTGCAAATATTGCTACCGTTGAACTGAGGACTGGTAGGCCATAGTCAATGCTAGTCTAGCATTTCACTTTTTTTAATTCATCACCATCAAGGCCAACATTGATTACCCATCCCAGAGGGCAATTAAGAGTCAAACCACATTGCTATGGGTTTGGATTCACAGGCAGTCCAGAACAGGTAAGGATGGCACTTTCCTTTCCTAAAGGAAGCATTTGGCTTTTTCCACCAATCAACAACAATTCACAATCATCTTTAGTCTCTTAATTCCAGATTTTTTACTGATTTCAAATTCCATCCTATGATGTGGTGGGATTTGAACCCAGGTCTCCAGAACATTGCCTGGTTTCTCTGGATTAACAGTCCAGAGATAAATCGACAAGGCTATCAGCCCCCTCCCTAAATGAACTCATTACACATGTTTGCTTTTCACATATGAAACTCATGGAACAATGGACCATTCATGTCTTGCTGCTTTCAAAAAAGGAAGGAGGTTTGTCCAACTACTTTAAAGGATTTTTATGAATACTTATCTGAAGAAGACTCATTGAATTGAATGATTTCTTCTCATATATATTTTAGTGAGTAAAACAGTAAAATACAGTGAAAAGCTTTTCCAATGTCACCACAATTTAGCACGGTTTGAAATAATTTAAGAATAAGGAAAACAATAGGAAGGTAGAGCTTAAAGAAAGTCCCTCAGCCCTGGGTCAGCTCATCACGAACAGTGCCTGCACCACCAGTCTTCCTCCACTACTTTGCTGCTGTCTACACTGTACTGAAACAATGTCAATGTTACAGATCCTCAGGCACCATCTTTCACCTCTGGTTTGATTCTCCCCTGCCTCTGCCACGCCGCTCCCTGCACAGGGTCCAGAATTGTGTCGCTTACCACCCGACCCACCTCAATATCAATGTGACACCCCTCTGTCACTGCTTAGCTGCCGCCAGTGCCAGACCCAACCAACAACGATGTCTCTGATCCTCAGGTGCCAACTTTTGCTGCTGGGCCTAACTCACCTCCGCTGCTGTAGCAGCTGCTGATTTTGACACCAGGTCCGTGTTTGCCCCAGAAAAGTAAGTAAGAGCTCACTCCAGGTCAGCATCGGGCCCACTCCAGGTCAGCATCGGGCTCACTCCAGGTCAGCATCGGGCCCACTCCAGGTCAGCATCGGGCTCACTCCAGGTCAGCATCGGGCCCACTCCAGGTCAGCATCGGGCCCACTCCAGGTCAGCATCGGGCTCACTCCAGGTCAGCATCGGGCCCACTCCAGGTCAGCATCGGGCTCACTCCAGGTCAGCATCGGGCCCACTCCAGGTCAGCATCGGGCCCACTCCAGGTCAGCATCGGGCCCACTCCAGGTCAGCATTGGGCTCACTCCAGGTCAGCATCGGGCCCACTCCAGGTCAGCATTGAGCTCACTCCAGGTCAGCATCGGGCCCACTCCAGGTCAGCATTGAGCTCACTCCAGGTCAGCATTGAGCTCACTCCAGGTCAACATTGAGCTCACTCCAGGTCGGCATTGGGCTCACTCCAGGTCAGCATCGGGCTCACTCCAGGTCAGCATCGGGCCCACTCCAGGTCAGCATCGGGCTCACTCCAGGTCAGCATCGGGCCCACTCCAGGTCAGCATTGAGCTCACTCCAGGTCAGCATTGGGCTCACTCCAGGTCAGCATTGAGCTCACTCCAGGTCAACATTGAGCTCACTCCAGGTCGGCATTGGGCTCACTCCAGGTCAGCATCGGGCTCACTCCAGGTCAGCATCGGGCTCACTCCAGGTCAGCATTGAGCTCACTCCAGGTCAGCATCGGGCTCACTCCAGGTCAGCATCGGGCTCACTCCAGGTCAGCATCGGGCCCACTCCAGGTCAGCATTGGGCTCACTCCAGGTCAGCATCGGGCTCACTCCAGGTCAGCATCGGGCTCACTCCAGGTCAGCATCGGGCTCACTTCAGGTCGGCATTGGGCCCACTCCAGGTCGGCATTGGGCTCACTCCAGGTCAGCATCGGGCTCACTCCAGGTCAGCATCGGGCTCACTCCAGGTCAGCATCGGGCTCACTCCAGGTTGGCATTGGGCTCACTCAAGTTGTGCGTTCGTCCTAATCTCCTCCACACTGGGCTCACACGAAGTCCATGCTGGGCCCACTGAAAGTCCGTGTTGGGCCCACTTGAGTTCTGCACTGGCCTCACGCGATTCTGCCCTGGGCCCACTCGAGGTCAATACTGGGCTCTCTGATGAAGATCTTATGCTCAAAACATTGATTCTCCTGCTCCTCGGATGCTGCCTTGACGGCTGTGCTTTTCAAGCACCGCATTCCCTCGAGGTCTGCACTGATCTCATTCGAAGTCCATGCTTGGCCCACTCAAGGTCCACACTGGGCTCACTCAAAGTCCATACTGGGCCCACTCGAAGTCCACACTGGGCTCACTTGAGGTCGACACTAGGCCCCCTTGAATTCCATGCTAGGCCCACTCCATGTCCACCGGGCCCACTCAAAGCCGTGCTGGACCCACTCAAAGCCACGCTGGGCCCACTCCATGTCCACCGTGCCCACTCGAAACCGCGCTCGGCCCGCTCCAGTCCCACGCTGGGCCCATTTGAAGCCACGCTGGGCCCACTCAAAATCACACTGGGCCCACTCAAAGCTGTGCTGAGCCTACCTGAAGCCACGCTGGGCCCACTCTATGTCCACTGGGCCCACTCAAAGCCGTGCTGGGCCCACTCAAAGCCTGCAGGGCCCATCCGAAGCAAAACTGGGCCCACTCCATATCCATTGGGTCCACTCAAAGCCACGTTGGGCCCACTCAAAGCTGCACTGGGTCCATTCGAAGCTACATTGGGCTGACTCAAAGCCATGTTGGGTCCACTTGAAGCCACACTGGGCCCACTCAAAGCTGCACTGGGTCCATTCGAAGCCACATTGGGCTGACTCAAAGCCATGTTGGGTCCACTTGAAGCCACACTGGGCCCACTCAAAGATGCGCTGGGTCCACTCGAAGCCACACTGGGCCTACTCAAAGATGCACTGGGTCCACTCGAAGTCATGTTGGGCCCACTCAAAGCTGCGCTGGGCCCACTCAGGGTCCACAAGGTCCGCCACCGGTGTCATCCATGCTTAAGAGGTTAATAAGGAAAATAAAAGAAAGAAAAAAAAGAAATCCAGTCAGAGCAGACAAGCTCCATCTCAGGAACCCTAGTCCATCATCTACAGCAGTCGATAAGCAATGTTACAAGATAACTGTATTGGAATAGTTTGTCACAGAGTCATAGAATGCTGAAGCCCGCATTATATTCTACCCAATTTGGTGTCATAAATACTTGGGTCAAGAAATATAAAACACTTAAGGATCTCAAATAGATAGTATGTTAACCTCATTCGCCAAATGTTTTTAGTGACAATGTGAATCTTATTAATGAAACCTGCACCAGATTGCTACCACGTAATAAACCACAGCCTACTAAAGACAAGACTGTCTGCTTGTTAGGCAACCAAAGGCTTTCCTCTGAAAGTTTGGATCGAGTGGGCCCCAGTTAGAAAATGAGGATGATGGCAGCCATCTATCAAGCACGCTACATTAACAGAAGACTGTTACACAAACAGTGCCTCAGCTACAAACCACAGTTCACACAATATATTAATTACAGACCACAGATCACAGCTCAAGCAATGCATTAACTACCAACCACAGCTCAACGGGTACATTAATCGCAGAGAAGTCAAACTGTGAATTAGTACAGTTAACTACAAATGGCACAAACTGAAGTCTATCCCTTTTTTTAAAACTAAATGATCCTTTTCCCTAAGGGAAGACCTGTCAAAATAACTTAAATTATTGTGGACCTCAATCAAATGATTCAGGCTTTTATGAAGTTTGCCTGCTCTCGTGCCTGCCTTGTAAAACATTAAACCCAATCAGCAACCCATGGCATTGACAGGAGGGTGACACCCCTCAGCAAGGCTCATCCATACAACAGTTAGTTGCTGGTGTAACATTTGATGCTCCAAGTTAACCTCCAGCAATTTCTTCCCGTTACCTTCCTGCCAAAAACTTCAAGCCAGGTGTTGAGAAGATTTTGCAAACTGCTAAATAGTTCCACTGCGGTTTAGAATGATTTGGGAGGGATCTCCTATTAGTTGTATTCTGTTGTTCTATTTGGGGTGTCACAAAGGCTCTCTGTGCTAGAAAGGAGACCTGTACTTCATTCCCAGTGAACAGCCAGAACATTGCACCTCCCTGTACAGCACTAAGAATTGCACACATTATTAACTTCTTAATGGTGTAAGGTACCAGAGACTGGACAATCCTGCTGTATTCCAATCAACATTGTTTATAAAATTCTAAATTTTGGGTAAATTTGAGGCATGAATTGCGCATAAATATTCTTAGAGTTTCTCCTGAAATATTAGTTATACATCAACAATTCATGTTCTGCAAGCGAGGAGCAAGTTATGAATCTGACTGCTGATCATAATTCTGGGATAAAGAAATATGACGTATCTCAGTTGAGCGAATTCTGGCAGCTGGTTGCAGTGCCTGAGACATGGATGAATCATGCTATTAAAGTGTTCTTGTTTGGTACAAATAGCTCCTGGTGTTTTGAGTATAGAAAACACCGAGAGGTAACACAATTGGAATTAATGCAGCTATGCCTTTAAAAAAAACTTTACTGTTATAAATCGCTGCTTAAAGCAGTAGGGTTCACTCTGATAGTCAAGGGCAGGGTCCTTTATTTTCCCGCATGATATGTCATAGATTTGTGTGTTCAGAAGGAATCAATGACCATTCATGTCAAAGATCCATCCAAGCAATCTCATTCCCCTGCATTATTGTTATTTTTCTAACCCCTTTCAAGCATTTCTTCAAGTCCTGTTGCAAAGTACTGCACTTTCAGACACTGTGTTCTAGAATGCAGCAGCAATGTGGAATAAAATTGTGTTGCCTCATATTGCCTTGTGGGTTTTCCAGGTCTATTTTTAAAAATGAAGCATAGCCTCCAGAAATTAATTTTCAGTCATGATGTCAGTACAATTTGAGCGCCATGCCAATAAATTCTACAGGAATCTGAGATTTTCTTTGCCTTTATCGGAGCGCCAATATGAAGCATCAATTGTGCATGTTGCTGCCTTCCTGATTTACAGTGATATTGCTGTGTGGAGATAGCTGACAGAAACATAAATGAACAAAGGGTGTCTCTGAGTATCCCATACTACCAGGGAGAGCAGGGTGTTGAAGACCTTGTTTGGATTGAAGTTCAATCATGTACAAATGTCTGTTTTAGTCTGCCATAGTTATGTGACCTCTAACATGAAGTGCACACTCTGTAGGCAGACATATTCAGCTTTAGTAAAGTCTTAGTGTTGAATAACTGCTGTCTTGTACACTCGTAACATGGCATCCTAAGTAGAAAGTGTCCAGAACAGAATTAAACAGAAATATGTGCAGCGGCAGAAGTGTGAGCTGCTGTTGAAAAAGAAAATCACAATGTAAGACTGTATATGTCTGCAGTTTTCACCCTCCCAGTATTTTTTTTTGACTGATTGGGGATATAAGACAAAACTGAGAATTCTTGAACAATGGAAGAAATATACAATAGCTACAGATTTGAAGAGCAAACCTGAACAACTGCACTTTTATCACTGTTAGAAGGAGACTATTTCAAAATATATTGCTCGCCAAATCTCTGAACAAAAGAGAAAAGCACATGGAGTATATTTCAAAAGCCTGAATGGAAGATTTGAGTTATAAAGAGAGGCTGGATAGCCTGGCATTTTTTTCACTGGAGCATGTTAGGTTCAGGGGTGACCTTATAGAGGTTTATAAAATCGTGAGGGAGAAGGTGAATGTCAGGTGTCTTTTCTTTAACGTGGGGAATTTCAACACTTGGGGGCATTTTTTAAGGTGAGAGGAGAAAGACTAAATAAGACATGGGGCGGGGGGGGGGGGGGGGGGGGCAATTGTTTTTCACAGAGAGTAGTTTGTGAGTGGAATGAATTGCCAGAGGAGGTGATGGATGTGGGTGCAGTTACAATGTATAAAAGACATTGGGATAAGTTCATGAATAAGAAATGCTTGGAGGGAATAGGCAGGCAGATAAGACGAGTTTAGTTTGGGATTATGGTCGGCGTGAACTGGCTGGACCAAGAGGTCTGTTTCCGCGCTGTATGACACTGTGACTCTATGATTATATAATGAACAGTATATATTCGAAAGTAGGGAACAAAGTGAGAAAGAGTCCATAGGTCAGAACCCAGCACAATTTTTAAAAAATCAAATGCAGACCTTGGAAATCAGAAACAAAAACAGAAATCGCTGGAAAATCTTAGCATCTGTGGAAATTAGAGTAAAGGTTTCGGATCCAGTGAGCCTTCTTCAGAACTAAATATTTTCGAGATGCCTTTTGGGACATACTGATGGTGTCCATGCCATTTGGAATTTCCACTGCTACCAAAGAATATGAATACAGATGACATGAGACAGTAAGTAATCTTTTGGGAATGGAAGTGATATTGAATGATCTGCAGTTCATGGGTGTTGAGGCACGATGGAAGAAACTATTGCTGACCACAATCAAAAGTAAGCATAACTACACAACAGAGCTAACCAAGTTGAATAAGGAAAACATTAGAGTTAATAATTCCCAGTAGAATATAGCACATAGGGCATGTCACATCAACATGAAGATAAAGCTTTTTCTGTTTGTGTTAGTGCTCTCGATTCAAATGCAACCAGTTATCCGGCTGAATTCAGATTGTTCCAGAACCTGTCTCACCGACATGACACCGACGTGGTGACTTCATCATTTATGCTGTAATATTTCAGTAATTTTGTATTTCATCTTTTCATCAATATCATCTTGGAAGAGTCAAAGTGACAGTCAAGTCTGATCTCAAGCCACTTTATTGCATTTTCCTCAAGCTGCGACTGTCTGAGGTGAGAGTGACTGCCCTCAATATCAGGGTCGCATTTGATCAAGTGTGGCATCAAAGATCCATAACAAAGTTAAGCTCAATGGGAATCGGGGACAGCTTTCTCCTGGTTGGAGTCATCCTGCCACAAAGGAAGATGATTTTGTTTGTTGAAGCTCAGTCATCTCAGCTGCAGAACACCTCTGCAGGAGTTCCTGGACCTAACCATTGTCAAATGCTTTATCATTGACCTTCCATCCACCATAAGGTCAACAGTGAGAATGAAGTTCGCTGATGATTGCACAATGATCAATACCATTCACTATTCCTGACACTGAAGCAATCCATGTCCAAATGCAGCAAAACCTGGACAATATCCAGGTTTGGGTTGAAAGGTGGCAAGTAACATTCATCATTTTTGCCACCTCCAAACAGACCCCACCACCAATGATATATTTCCCTCCCCTCCCCTATCAGCGTTCCGGAAAGACCACTCCCTCCGCGACTCCCTCGTCAGGTCCACACACCCCACCAACCCAACCTCCACTTCCGGCACCTTCCCCTGCAACTGCAAGAAATGCAAAACTTGCACCCACACCTCCCCCCTCACTTCCCTCCAAGGCCCCAAGGGATTGTTCCATATCCGTCACAAATTCACCTGCACCTCCACACACATCATTTACTGCATCCGCTGCACCTGATGTGGCCTCCTATACATTGGGGAGACAGGCTGCCTACTTGCGGAACATTTCAGAGAACACCTCTGGGACACCCGCACCAACCAACCCAACCGCCCCGTGGCTGAATACTTTAACTCCCCCTCCCACTCCGCCAAGGACATGCAGGTCCTTGGCCTCCTCCATCACCAGACCATGGCAACACGAGGCCTGGAGGAAGAACGCCTCATCTTCCGCCTAGGAACCCTCCAACTGCAAGGGATGAATGCAGATTTCTCCAGCTTTCTCATTTCCCCTCCCCCCACCTTATCTCAGTCCCAACCCTCGGAATCAGCACTGCCTTCTTGACCTGCAATCTTCTTCCTGACCTCTCCGCCCCCATCCCCTCTCCAGCCCTCACCTTAACCTCCTTCCACCTATCGCATTCCCAACGCCCCTCCCTAAGTCCCTCCTCCCTACCTTTTATCTTAGCCCGCTTGGCACACTCTCCTCATTCCTGAAAAAGGGCTTATGCTTGAAACATCGATTCTTCTGCTCCTCGGATGCTGCCTGACCTGCTGCGCTTTTCCAGCAATACATTTTTCAGCTCAAGTAACATTCATGCCAGGCAATGGCCATCCCCCACGAAAGACAATCTAATCATCATGCCTTGACATTCATTGGTGTTATGGTCGCTGAATTGCTCAATATCAATATCTGAGAGGGGCTACCATTGACCATTAAGAACTGGACTATCCATGTAAATACTATGGCTGCAAGAGCAGGTCAGAGCAAGGAATCCTGCAGCATGTAACTCACCTCTTGACTCCCCAAAGCTTAACCACCATCCACAAGGCATAAATAAGGCATGTGATGGAATACCTCCCACTTGACTAGATAAGTGCAGCTCTAACAACACACAAGAAACTTGACACCATCTAAGTCAAAGCAGGCTGCTTGATTGGCACTACATCTACAAACATCCAAATCCTCACTATTGATGCTCAGTAGCACCAGTTTGTCCTATCTACAATAGGCAGTGCAGAACTTTGCCAATGTTCCTTAGACTCCATCTTCTGAAGCCACAACCACTTCCATGAAGAAAGACAAGGGCAACCTGCAAGTTCCCCTCCAAGCCACTCACCATCCTGACTTGGAAATATGTCACCTTTGTTTATGCTGGATCAAAATCCTGGAATTCCCTCGCTAATGATATTTTGGCCTACTTCCAGCTCGTGCATTACAGTGGTTAGAAAACACAGCTCACCTTCTGAACATCAGCTAGGAGTTGACAATAATAACACTGGTCCAACCAGCAATACCTACATCCCATAAATGATTCTTCTTTTTAAATTCTGCTCCAAGACTTCAACAAAAAATGTTGCTCCAAAGACAAAAATACCATCTGGGGGTGACACACAAACAAGGGAAGCAGATCTCTGCATTACAGACATACAGTTGAGAGCAGCCCATTTGATTAAGAAAGTGAAGGATGCCATTGTAGATCAGTGAAATCTTCTAGATACAATGTGAAACAGTAGCTTATCATCGTGTTCTGGAAGTCATCATCTCATTTGAAACACTGAGTCGAACAAACATGTGCTTCACTCAAATCCAGCCAACTGTCTAACAAGATGCAAGTCTCTAAGCGTTGCAAGAAGTGGTGATAAAAAGCTGACCAGAGAGCACCAAGGACATGCCATTGCTATTAGAACACGCTGGGCATACAGAGGTGAACTGACAGCTCAAGATGACACTTTGTACATAGAAAAGTAATGATTCCAAAGGAGTTAAGAAGAGAAATGCTAACATTCACCTCCTAAAGAAGGGTTACACCTGAGACGTTGACTTCTCCACCTCCTGATGATGCCTGATTCACTGCATTCTTCCAGACTCCCACTCATCTACCTTGTATTTCATCATCTGCAGTTCTTTGTTGTCTCTAACATTCACACATGTAAACCATCAAGGAGTTGGGTAAAATCCAAGCAAGGGAGTTGCCCTATTGACTAAGCATAAGTAACAAAGTCAAGGATCAGATCAGCCAATGCAGTACTTGTAATGAGGACCAACTGCTGGTGACACACAATATTCCAGGTGGACTGTTTGATGAAGTTGGGAGTAGACCCCTTCAAACTCAAAAGGAAAGGTTGCCTTTGTAAAAGTAGACTAATATTCTGACGACTGGGTGGTGGACCAGTTGACGTTACTGACCACCACTGAGATCGTCAAATGCCTGAAAGCACATTTCAGCTATTATAGCATTTCTGGCATTGTGCTGAGTGACAATAACTCTCAGTCTCTGAGTGAAAAATTCAATTGTTAAAAGAAAAATTGGGACATTCAACATCCCATATTAACCATTCAAAGTTAAATGGAAAGTAAAAAATCATCAAAGGAATCATAAAGAGAAAATCCTGCACAGATATATACAAGGCAACACTCAAATGGAGAAACTTAACTACTGAAAACATGGAAAGTAATCCAGTACAGTGAACTAATTTCATGTTGCAGACAAGTTATTCTTCAAATAGTAAAATGCTACTAAACTCAGAACTAGTAACATACATGAGTGAAAAAAACAAGTTAAAAGGCAGAAAGCCAAAATTCACTTTGCAATAGCTTTTTTAAAAAATCATTCACAGAATGAGGGCATCAGCGGGTAGGGCAGCATTTATTATCCATCTCAGTTGCCCAGAGGGTAGGTCAGAATAATTTACATTGCAGTGGGTGTGGACTCACATTTAGGCCAGACCAGGTAAGGATGGCAGTTACCTTTCCAAAGGACATTAGTGAACCAGATATTTGTTTTTCTAATATTCAACAATGGTTTCATTGTAATCATTAGACTTTTAATTCCAAATTTTTGTTGAATTTAAATTCCACCATCTGTCATGATTGGATATAAATCTGAGTCAACAGAACAATACCTAAATTTCAGGATTAATCAGCTAGTGATAATGCCATGAGGATATAGCCTTCCCTGTTGATGAAGATTGAACAGATAGAAAGGACATCTGTCCACCGGACAGAATAGAGGAAGATAGTGCAGCAGTCTCCTGTGGACATCTATCCCCTTGCTAACAGCTACATTATTTTGGATACTATTAGGAGAAATGACTGTGCAGGAGAAAACAGTGGCAGCCAACTTCATGGCACCATGAGTGGGTCTACAGATGCAGAAGGAAGAGGAAGAATGACAACGATGTCACTATAGGGAATTCAATTGCAAGGGTAACAGACAGATGACAAACCAGACTCCAGAATGGTATGTTGCCTCCCTGGCATCACAATCAGAGACTTCACTGAACAACTGGAGGACATTCTGAAGGGGATGGACAAACAGACAGATCGTATCACCGATTTCATAGAAAACTGGATGAGATCCTGAAGGCTGAAGTTAAGAAGTAGATTAAAGAACAGAACCAAAAACATAGTAATTTCTGAATTATTGCTGTTGCCACGAACTTGTGAGTGCAGAAATAGGTGATGAGTCTAGATGAATGTGTTGCTGGAGAGATGGTACAGGAGGAGGGGCTTTAGATTTCTCAGACATTATGCCTATTTTGCGGGGAGGTGGGAACTATACAAGGCAAATGAGTTGCACCTGAACCAGCATGGTACAAACATTCAACAATCTCAATAAAAGCCAGACAAATAGCAACATAGGACTGACATAGAGTGGTTGTCACTTAAATTGAATACAGTGGAACTGAATAACTGCATATACTGTTACAATTGCAGTCACATACAACCATTCGCATCAACTGTCCTTCAACTGCAACTGGTTAATCAGGAAGAGGTGAACATAACACCTACACAAAACATACATCAGACCCATTTAACAACAGAAATAGAACATTAGTGGCACATGTTGTGGTTGTACAGGGCATTGGTGAGGCCACTTTTGGAGTACTGTGTACAGTTCTGGTATAGGAATAAAACTTCAAGAGGGTTTCAGAAAAGATTTACCAGGATGTTATCAGGACTGGAGGGTTTGAGTTATAGGGAAAGGCTGGATAGGCTTAAACTTGGTTCACTGGAGCATAGGAGGCTGAGGAGTGACCTTATAGGGTTTATAAAATCATGAGGGGCATAGATAAGGTGAATAGCAAAAGTCTTTTCGCTAGGGTATGGGAGTCCAAAACCAGAGGGCATAAGGTTAAGATGTGAGGAGAAATATTTAAAAGATTTAAAAAGATTTCCAGCTACACATTCATCCAGATTCACCACCTATTTCTACACTCACAAGTTTGTGGCACTAGCAATAATCCAGAAATTACTATGTTTTTGGTTTTGTTCTTCAATCTACTTCTTAACTGAGGGGCAACATTTTCACACAAAGAGTGGTTCATATGTGGAAAGAACTGCTTGAGAAAGTGGTAGCTCAGGTACAATTATAATAAGTAAAAGACACTTGGACAGGTGCATGAATTGGAAGGGTTTATTGGGAAATGAACCAAATGCAAGGAAATTAGACTAATTTAGTCTGAGAAACACGGATGATGTGGATTAGTTGGACCGAAGATTTTGTTTCTGTGCTGTATGATTCTCGGACTCCATGGCTACCACTGCAACACGAAGTAAGACGGGAACAAATTTCCCTTGCAAACTACTCACCCAATGACAAAATCAGACAGACATATCATCACGAGATCAGCTTCATTTTGAGGTTAGTTACGAATCAACCTGTTCAGAGATGTTATTACACACCTCTGGAGCAGGTGGGACTTGAACACAGGAAGGACCATGTGTTCAATGTGTTTACAAAGACTGGTGGAAATACCAGTGCTGAGGTATGAGAACAGTCATGTATATAATTGGCAGCTTACGTAACTAGGAATGTATATGATAATGCCTGCCATATTGTTCCTTTTTCGTAAAATTAAGGTGATAAGGTTATAAGAGGTTACTGGACAAAGTGAAGGCACATGGGATAAAGATAATATATTAGCATGGATTTATAATTGGTTGACGGAAAGGAAACAGAGAATGGGAATAAATGGGTATTTTTTTGAGTGTTAGGCAGTGACTGGTGGGGTACCTTAAAGATCAGTCACTGGGTCACAGCTGATTGCGATATTTATAAATGACCGGGAATGCGAGAACCAGAGGCAATATTTTCAAGATTGCTGATGACACACAACTAGGCCGAATTGTGAGTTGTGAGAAGAATGCATGGAAGCTTCAAGTTGATTTAGATAAGTTGAGTGAGTGAGCAAACACATGGCAAAAGATATGCACAATGTAGCTAAATGATAGGTCATACACTTCAAATTGAAGAATGTTATTTAAATGGTGATATATTGGGAAGTGTGGATGTACAAGGGGATTTGGTTGTCCTTGTACACCAGTTAATGAGAATAGACAGGCAGGTGCATCAAGCAGTTAGGAAGGCAAAAGATATATTGACCTTCATTGCAAGAGGATTTGAGATCAGAATTAGGAATGCTTTACTGCAATTATAAGGGCCTTTGTGACCTGGAGTTTTGCATGTAGTTTTGGTCTTCTACCTGACTTGCCATTAAAGGGGGTTTCACAGAGGTTCACTAAACTAATACTGTGGATTTGCAGGACTGTCACATGAGGGGAGTTGGTTTGACTGGGCCTGTATTCACTGGAATTTAGAAAGATGCTAAGGGAATCTGATTGAAATGGGGCTAGACAGACTGATGCAGTAAGGAAAATTGCCCTGGTGGTATGTGATAGACCATTCAGAGCTGAGATGAGAAATATTTCTTCATTCAAAGGGTAGTGTGTCTGTAGAATTCTCCACCACAGAAGTCACAGAATGCATTCAAAAAGGGATTGATCTGGTCAGATTGCTAAGTTGGCTAGAGAGCTGGTTTGTGATGCAGAATGATGCAAACTACACAGGTGAAATTCCTACAGTGGCTACAGTTCTCATGAAGGGCTTTTGCCCAAAACGTCGAATTCAAAGCTACTTGGATGCTGCCTGAACTGCTGTGCTCTTCCAGCACCACTAATCCAAAACAGTTCTCATAAAGGTCACACCTGCTCAACCTCTGCCTTCCCTGAGGTGTGATGACCCTCAGGTTAAACTGACTACCAGTTGTCTTTTTCCAATGACAAAGTAGCCCTATGGCCCTCTGGGATTACGATACCTTTACCGAAATTAAATTTTAAAGGATTGGATAGAAAGTGTGATTGTAGCATTGGGGTAGAGGATCAGTCATAACCCTATTGAATCATAGAGCAGGGCCAGATAGCCTATTCCTGTTTCTGGTTTCAATATGATTGAAATGAAATACAATCCTGTGCAAAAATCTGTTCTAGTCTGCCATGACCATGTGACATCTATCATGAGGAACACACCAGCCATCTTAGGTTTCACTTCAATGAAGTCCTGATGCTGAACACACTGCTATGTTATTTTGTTGAAACTGCAGGTTACTTGACTTTAGGTCAATAAGAATTGGATATAAGGGGAAAGAAATAGAAGGGTTTTGAAATTACACAATTATCACTATCTGCCTTTTTGTTTGTGTTAGCTACTCTTTTCACTGCTTTCATTGCAGCAAAGACTGTTTGTGATACAAATGGGAATTCTGATTTAGAAGAGTTAGGAGCTCAACAGAGATTAAGAAAAAATCATTGCTTGGCAGCTGGCATTCTCTGCATATCACAGCAGCCTGCTTCTTGTTCTAGTGCTGAGTCATCTGCTGAAAATTGAGAAGAGAGTGTCATGAGGCACAGTATTGACATATTACCTTCTTTAAAAATCAGGTAGAGAGTTTGAACACTAGCTTTCTTTCTGGCCAGCTTGAACAATGTTTGAATTGTCTGTTTTAATTCTAGTCCTGACTACAAAGCAGGTTGGATTGATTCTCCTGTTTAGGCAATCAGATTAGTTCTTATAAAAGGACATTGAACTGAAATGCTGACTTTGTTCCTCTCTCCGCAGATACTGTTTAGCCTGGTGCATATTTACAGAATTTTCTGTTCTTCAATTTTTCTTTGCAATGAATAATTCATGTTCTCTTTGAATAGAAAACAAATGTATGAAAGAAAATTGTAGGAGAATCTCAGGATTATGTTTGAGTCTCTCCAATCAGGTTGTTACGGCTAACCACAATTCTCAGGTCAGAAGAAACAAAAACAGGAGTTGAGCATTAATCATTGCTAATCTGTTTGTGATCTCAATTCTACCTTCTTGCCTACTCCCATAACTCGGACGTTGTCTGAGTTGAGATGACACATTTTGTTAGAAAATCTGTAAGTTACCTTGAGAATGTGACTTAAAAGGAGTTCTAGAGTTTACATATTAATGAACTGAAACTAACAAAATCATTATATAAGATGAAAGACTTAATCTAAGTTTGTTTAATATACTTCAGCCGCATGACACTACAACCTTTTTCTTTAAAGTTTGTGTCTTATGGTCCTGCTCCATAACCACCTAAAGAAGGAGCAGTGCTCCGGAAGTTAGTTCTTCCAAATAAACCTGTTGGACCATAACCTGGTGTTGTGTGATTGTTAACGAGAGAAAGAAAAAAAATCTCCCCATCACCATCTTAAAGGGCATTTGTTACTTGTGGATTGTTTCTTTAATATAAGGTACAAATGAAGGGTTCATGTGACATATCTTGAGGCCTATCTGACAGTGCATCTGAGTGGCTTGATAGGGATGAAAGGGAGCCCAGATGTTTTTTTTCACTGGGAAGAAGGGACAAGAGACGATAGCAGCAGCCCAAATGATAATGGTGGATGGACTGTGAGTCTCTAAGTTCCCAGTAACATGTTGAGAATGTTGGGCTGGAAGCAGTTGGGCCTTAAACTTGCCATTTCCTTCCAAGATAAAAGAGAATTGTGGTCTCAGAGAGAATGATTGAGTGTTTTTACCTAGACACAAATCCCATGTGAACAATGTCATCATGGAGAAGGACTTTGAGAGTGAAAGGGTGCGAGATATCCATGAAAACTCACAGACAGCTTTCATTGGACATCATCCAATCTAGAGAGTGTTTTCTTTTATTCATTTTTTGTGGGATGTGGGGGTCATTGGCTGGCCAACATTTACTACCCGTCCCTACCTGCCCTTGAGAAGTTGATGGTGAGCTGCCTTCTTGAACTGCTGCAGTCCATCTGCTGTGGTTTGATCCACAATGCCAGTAGGGAGGGAATTCCAGGATTTTGACCCAATGACATTGAAGGAATGGTGCTATAGTTCCAAATCAGGATGGTGAGTGGCTTGGAGGGGAACCTGAAGGTAGTGGTGTTCCCATGTACAGTATCTGCTGCCCTTGCCATTCTAGGTGGAAGTGGTTGTAGATTTGGAAGGTGCTGCCTAAGGATCTTTGGTGAATTTGTGCAGTGTGTCTTGTAGGTAGTACACACTACTGCTGCTGAGCACCGATGCTGGAGGGAGTAGATGCTTGTGGATGGAGTGCCAATCAAGCTGGCTGCTTTGTCCTGGATGGTGTCATGCTTCTTGAGTGTTGTTGGAGTCACATTCATCCAGGCAAGTGTGGACTTTTCCATCATACTCCTGACTTGTATCTTGTAGATGGTGGACAGGCTCTAGGGAGTCAGGATATGAGTTTCTCCCTGCAGTATTCCTCGCCTCTGACTTGCTCTTGTAGTCACTGTGTCTATATTGGTGAATTCAGTTGAGTTTCTGGTCAATGATAACCCCGAGGATGTTGATAGTTGGGGAATTCAGTGATGGTAACACCATTGAATGTCAAGGGGCTGTGGTTAGATTGCCTCTTATTGGTGATGGTGATAGTCTGGCACTTGTGTGGTGTGAATGTAACTTGTCACTTGTCAGCTCAAGCCTGGACATTGTCCAACTCTTGTTGTATTTGAACTTGGACAGCATCAGTATCTCATGAATCATGAATGGTGCTGAACATTGTGCAATTATCAGTGAACATCCCCATTTCTGGCCTTCTGATGGAAGGAAGGTCATAGATGGAGCAGCTGAACATTTTTGGGTCTAGGACATTCTGCTGAGGAACACCTACAGCGATGTCCTGTAACTGAGATGACTGACTTCCAACAACCACAACCATCTTCCTCTGTGTCAAGTATGACTTCAACCACTGGAGACTTTGCTCCCCGGTACACAACGATTTCAATTTTGTTTGGACTCCTTGATACCACAGTTGGTTGAATGCAGCCTTGATGTCAAGGGCTGTCATTCTCACCTCACTTCTGGAATTCAGATTTTTTGACCAGGTTTGAACCAAGGCTATAATGAGGTCAGGAACTGAATGGCCCTGGAGGAACCCAAACTGGGCGGCTGAGCAGGTGCTGCTTGATAGCACTGTTGATGACACTTTCCATCACTTTACTGATGATCAAGAGTAGACTAATGGCGAGGTAATTGGCCCTATTGGATTAGTCCTGCTTTTTATGTACAGGAAATACCTGGGCAAATTTCCATATTGTTAGTCAGATGCCAGTGTTGTAATTGTTTTGGAGCAGCTTGGCTAGAGGAGCGGCAAGTTCTGGAGCACAAATCTTCAGTATTGCTGGAATTTCATCAGAGCCTGTAGCCTTTGCAGTATCCAGTGTCTCCAATTGTTTTTTGATAGTATGTGAAATGAATTGAATTAGCTGAAGACTGACATCTATAATGTTGGAGACCACTGGAGGAGGCCAAGATGGATCATCTACTTGGCATTTCTAACTGAAGATTGCTGCAATAGCTTCAGCCTTATCTTTTGCACTGATGAGCGGGGCTCTTCCATCATTGAGGGTGGGGATATTTATGGAGTCTGCTCCTTCAGTCAGTTGTTTAATCCTCCATCACCATTCACAATTGGATATTGCAGGACAGCAGAGCTTAGATCTGATCTGTTGGTTGTGGGATCACTTAGCTCTGTCTAGCACTTGTTGCTTTTGCCATTTAGTGTGCAAGTAGTCCTGTTTGGAGGTTTCACCAGGTTGACACCTCACTTTCAGGTCGGTCTGGTGCCCTCCTGCACTCTCCATTGTACCAGGATTGATTGCCTGGCTTGATGGTAATGGTTTAGTGTTGGGGTAAGCCCGGCCATGACATTCCAGATTGTGCTGGAGTACGTTGATGCCGTTGATGGGCCACAGTGCCTCATGGATGCCCAGTCTTGAGTTGCTAGGTCTGTTCAAATTCTCTCTCATTTAGAACAATGTACAAATTGGAAGAATTTCAAGAGATAACAGTAGAGCTTTCTTATCAACATTTTCATTGATGTAGGCAGCCAATTAGAAGAACAGTGCCTGACCCCACTATTGAAATATAATTGTTTAGTCTATGTTATGGGCAGAAACATGAACTCACATAACAGCCAAGGCTATGGACCAACTGCTGGAAGGTGGCATAAATGTAGGTAGGTTGCAGCAAATTTGATGGGCCGAAGGCTCTCATCTATGAAGCATGACTATGAAATTTGGTGGGACTCAAATTAAAACAAACTATTGTGGATGCTAAAGATCTGAAATAAAAACAAAGTACTGGAGAAACTCAGCAGACCTGGCAGCCCCTATCAAGAAAGAAACCGAGTGATGGAAGAGGAAGTGGTGGAGGCTGGTACAATTGCAACATTTAAGAGGCATTTGGATGGGTATATGAATAGGAAGGGTTTGGAGGGATATGGGCCGGGTGCTAGCAGGTGGGACTAGATTGGGTTGGGATGTCTGGTCGGCATGGACGGGTTGTAATGAAGGGTCTGTTTTCATGCTGTACAGCTTTATGACTCTATGACTCTATGTCCAGTCCAAAGAAGAGTCATTTAACAATAACTGTTGTTCTCTCCACAGATGCTGTCTGAATTGCTGAATCTCTCCAGCACTTCCTATTTTAATTCTGGGTGGAACTAAGTTTTACTCTAAATTATTGAATCTTACAGAGCCTGGGAATCGAATGATTAAAAATTTCGAACATGTAAAAAACAAAAATATTATTAAAGTTGGTTATTCTTCGACTCTTTTGAAGACTAGGTACTGAAGTTGATTGGGAGAAAGTGAGGACTGCAGGTTGGAGCTGATCGTGAGGAAATGGTTTCAGGGAGTTAATTGCTTCTTTACCATGAGGAGTGACACAATTGTGTTTTTTTTCTTGAGCTGGCAATGCAGTTTACAACTTTTTTTTAATCATTCAGAGGTGACCTAACTTCTTATCTTCACTGGCCACTTGGTCATGTATAATTGAAACCCTGTGGACAACAAATAAACTCTGCTAAATTAGAAGTTAACTTAGTGCAATTAAATATGCATTAAAGTCCCGCAGCTAGGTTATGGATTTAAATTAAAATCTATTGTCTTGTAATTAAAAATACATAATAACGCCCTCAAGGCAAAGTTAAACTTAATTTAAAATGTATTGAGTAATTAGAAACACATACAAATATTCCACTCCCACCAGCTGAAGTGCTAAACTTGACTCGACTATTTGTACTTGGTAAGTTGGTTTACAGGTATTGTTGACAAGCTGTTCCAATCCACCTCTGGAGTAAGTGGAAATTGAGTCAGATTGCCTCACTCATAAATGTCGAGATACTATCACAACACCACAAGAACCCTCAGTTTAGATTTTAATTTCCGCTGAAGTATGCCTCTTTGGGGTGGAAAATAAGCCAAACATAATGGATTCGAAGCAATTAATTTGACTCTACACCTGATTCAGCATCCTTATAACTAGTACATTTAAGGGTGATCAGAAGTTCAATCAACTGTCTGTCAATAACATCAAAAGGATTGGGAGTTCTTATGGCACAGTTGTAGTGTCCCTAGCTTTGAGCCAGGAGACCTGAGTTCCAGTCTCACATCAGAGATGTGTAATGCCTTCTCTCTGAACATGGTGACAGAGGGAAAAGACATCATCAACGCTGAAATCATAAGCAGAAGAGTGTTGTTGGTACTAAAAGAAGGCACTGTGCTATGACAGAGTCATGCCAAAAGCTCACTTGATAAGCACACTGCCTGTGCTTCGGTCATTGGCTGAATCTCAAGATCTCGGGCATGCAGTTCTCAGTCAAATGAAAGTGGACTATCTTCAGTCAGAGGTTCCTACATTCAATCAGGGGCAACATCAGATCTCAGTCCAGGGGCTTGGACATAGTCAGGCATTCAGGGTCAGGGTTCTTGTGTAATTGCAATCCGGGAAGTGGACTATGGTCAACCTTGATGGTCCAAGTGACTAATCTGAGGACAATCTGTAAATCAGGAGTTGGATCAGGGCTGTCCGTTCATGTTGGGTGGGTGGGCCATGGTCAGTCTTGAGGGTCTGTTCACTGAAATTCAAAGTCTATTTTCAGGCTCCACTTTTGTGGTGGGGAAGGTAAAGAAATCAATGCTGGGGATTGGAGGTTTCATGCCAGAATGCAAAGAGGACAGTAAGTATGAAGGTGGCCAACTCAACATATAAAGGAAGAAGATGTTCATACATTGGAGGACATAGGGTAGGGGCAGAAAGAGTTCGGCAATGGTCACAACCACGCAATCTTCAGTTGGGGGATATTGCAGTATGATATTTCAAATGACTAAGTTGGAAGGACAGGACTCAGGATGTACTGTTGGAAGACTTGAATGAAAGAGTTGATCACTTTAGAATTACAATCCCTACTGTGTGGAAACAAGCCCTTCGGCCCAACGAGTCCACACTGGCCCTCCGAAGAGTATCCCGCCCAAACCCATTCCCTTAGCTATACCCATGACTTGTGCACATAACTTATATATCCCTGAACACTATGGGCAATTTAGCATGGCCAATCCACCTAACCTGCACATCTTTGGATTGTGGGAGGAAACAAGCATCTGGAGGAAATCCACACAGACACAGGGAGAGCATGCAAACTCCACACAGACAGTCGCCCGAGGCTGGAATTGAACCCGGGTCCCTGGTGCTGTGAGACAGAGGTGTTAACCACTTAGCCACCATGCCACCCATTGGGTGAGAATTTGTGGAAGTTCAGTACTGATGGGGTCAACGGTGTATATAAATAAATAGGCAAAATGAAGCATTGGGTGGGCCTGATCACCAGGCTGAGCCTGACCAAGCCTGATCACTCTGTCTGGTAAATCTGTGTTACCCTTAATAATCGTCCTCATTGTAAATGCACAATGGATATGGGAAATGGCTGTTGCCACAGCTGGATCAGGAAAGGAAGTGAGTCATTTTTCTATGAGTGTCTGGTCTTTGCTTGTAAGCTATGAAGTCCTTTCCAGGCCAACGGCAGTAATCAGGCACTTACACAGTATAGCTTGATGAGACCTGTAATCATAAAGTGTATGCAATGTCCAACTGTGTGTGGTGCAAATGCTGGTCACAAACAATTTAACCAAGTCATTGGTCATTTTAGATTGATTGCAATCATCTCTGAAGTAGAAGTAATCATAGGTGACCTTAAAAGACTCACCCACAGGCCATTTTTCACAAAAACACTCCAAGGTCTCTTAAACTGCGTAAGACTACAGAGTTGATTTTTTTCTCAGCTTGAATTTTAAGTATTCACCAACATACTGTTATATGGAATGTGTGGTATTCTTGTGTGATGAGGGATTGGGAATGAAGGGCCATGTTTGCTGTAATAATACAGCATTTACAATCTCAACATGGCATAGCCTATGCTGTGATATCGAAATTAGCTCCCCTGTTTTCAATGTAGTGACATTTCATGGCCATCTTTATTAGAGCAGGCAAAAGAGGGGGATGCGTCGGATCTATGTCTTTTTCTGAAGAAAATCAATGTGGTTTCTCCTTACTGCTGACAGAGAGAGTTATCCAATACTTTTTTAAACTGGTCAGAGATAAAGGATTGAGCTGCAAAGAAATTAAACCTCCGCTGATTGTACCTTTAGTTGGGCTTTCTTTATATGGAAATTACTGAGTTGCAGCTGGTTCTGCGCTTGCTGGCACATCCATCTGTCCTTGCCAGCCTGTGCCGCTCTGCAGCTACAGTGACAATGACTTCTACTGTGTCTGGATCCAAGGGTCCAGGTTGCAAGAATCTATGTGGAAAACAACAGAAATTGAACAGGTTTCATGTTGAACGGGGATCAATAGTTTAGCACAGTTGAACATGATGTAGTCATAAAAACTTCTGCATTTGTGTTGAAATTTATTTGGAGTTTCCTTGCTTAAAAATATAAAACAGCACAATTACTGAAGAGTTAACATGTACTTGTGCTATTAAATCTTTCATCTTGGAATCTATAAATAAAATGTTTTTTGTTAATTTACAGTAAGTAAATTCTCCTGTCCATTGTTTCCAAAATTAGGTATTGGAAGTGCCTGAACTGGTGCAATTATCATTGAATGATTCAAATTAATCAGATAAACTCAGACAGGAGTTTCCAAATATAAACCTGATAACCAATTACATGTTGACTGAATTTGAAGCATTTTCTTATGTAAGATATTGAAGCAGCATTATTAATTTGGCTTCACCCAGCCCACACACATGATAACCAGCCCCTTTACACCATCATACATCTAACTGTCCACTGCAGCCGCCCCTTCCAAATTCTGCAGAGAATCCCTACAGAATGGAAGCAGGCCATTCAGCCCATCGAGTTCAAACCGACCCTCTGAAAAGCATCCCACCCAGGCCCACCCCCTTCCATATCCCGATAACGCAGCACTTAGCATGCTTGGTCTACCTAGCCTGTGCATTCCTAAACAATATAAACAATTTAACGTGGCCAATCCACCTGACCTGCACACTTTTTTCGGCTGTGGGAGGAAACCGGAGCAGCTGGCAGAAAGCTACTCTGACATGGGGAGAATGCACAAACTTCATGCAGACAATCACCCAAGGGCTGAATCAAACTTGGGTTCCTGGTGGTGTGAGGCAGCAGTCCTAACCACTGAGTCACCAAAATAATAAGAGCCATTTAAGAATTTTCATTCAATCAAGGACAAGTTTTGCATAATCTCTACAAACGTTCCAAAATATCTCAACATTTCCACAGGACGCTGATTGTTTGTGTTCCAAAATTACACCTTCATAGAGTCATAGAGGTGTACAGCATGGAAACAGAGCCTTCGGTCCAACTAGTCCATGCCAACCAGATATCCCAACCTAATCTAGTCCCACTTGTGAGCACTTGGCCCATATCCTTCCTATTCATAAACCAATCCCATTGCCTTTTAAATGTTGCAATTGTACCAAACTCTCTGGCAGCTCATTCCATACACACATCACCCTCTGTGAAAAGGTTGCACCTTAGGTCTCCTTTATGCCTTTCCCTTCTCACCCTAAACTTATGCCCTCTAGTTCTGGAAACCCCCACCCCAGGGAAAGGTCCGTTTATCCTATCCATGTCCCTCATGATTTTATAAACCTCGGCATGCCATGAAGCTCCAGGGAAAACAGCCCCAGCCTGTCCAGCCTCTCCCTATAGCTCAAAACCTCCAACCCTGGCAGCATCCTTGTAAATCTTTTCTGAACCCTTTCAAGTTTCACAACATCATCCTGTAGGAAGGAGACCAGAATTGCATGCAATATTCCAAAAGTGGCCTAACCAATGTCCTGTACAGCTGCAACATGACCTCCCAAATCTGACACTCAATGCACTGACCAATAAATGAAAGCATACCAAATGCCTTCTTCACTATCCTATCTACCTGTGTGCACTTGTACTCCAAGGCCTCTTTGTTCAGCAACACACCCCAGGACCTTACCATTAAGTGTATAAGTCCTGCTAAGATTTGCTTTCCCAAATATAAGACCTTGCATTTATCTAAGTTAAACTCCATCTGCCACTCCTCAGCCCATTGGCCCATTGATCAATGTCCCATTGTAATTAGAGGTAACCTTCTTTGCTGTCCACTGCACCTCCTAATTTTGGTGTCATCTGCAAACTTACTAACTATGTCTCCTATGTTCATATTCAAATACTTTATATGAATGAAAAATAGTGGACCCAGCACTGATCCTTGTAACACTCCACTGGTCATAGGCCTCCAGTCTGAAAAACAACCCTCCACCACCATCCTCTGTCTTCTACCTTTGAACCAGTTCTGTATCCAAATAGTTAGTTCTCTCTGTATCCCGTGAGATCTAACCTTGCTAACCAGTCTCCAATGGGGAACCTTGTCAAATGCTTTACTGAAGTCCATATATCTACCACTCTGCCCTCATTAGTCCTCTTTGTTACTTTTTCAAAAAACTCAATCAAGTTTGTAAGACATGATTTCCCAAGCACAAAACCAAACTGACTATCATTAATCAGTCCTTGCCTTTCCAAATATGTGTAACTCCTATCCCTCAGGATTCCCTCCAAGAACTTGTCCACCACTGATGTCCAGCTCACTGGTGTTCAGTTCTCTGGCTTGTCCTTACGACCCTTCTTAACCTTCCTTTTTGTTCCAGTTGCACTGAATTAATTGACCGCCCCTTCCCAGCCGAGAGTCAAGCCTAGCACCAAGAAGCTCCTTCCAGTCAAGATTTCAGCCCAGGATCATACCCACCCCTACTCCAGCCAAGACAGACCGAGGCTCCGATGGTGGCCCTGCCCCAAATGTCAAATCTTGCTCCTCGGATGCTGCCTGATCTGCTATGCTTTTTCCAGTGCCATGCTTTATCAACTCGGACTGTTCAGCATCTGCAGTCCACACTTTCTCCACATCTTTACAAAGTCTAACATTCCCACTTGCTTTTTTCATTTTCCATTTCTTCTCCTTGGAAGAGGTTCAATGATTTGATTTGTGGTTTCATAAATAATACAGCACAGGAGGACGTCATTCAGCCCATTGTGTTTATGCCAGTCTGTAGACACCTCATTGCTCTAATCTCATTTCTAGCTCTTGATCCATCACCCTAGAAACTACGGCAATGCAAGTGAACCTCAAAATAATGCTTAAATGTTACAGGAGTTTCTGACTCCATGACCTTTTCAGACAATGAGTTCCAGACTCCCACAACCCTCTGGGTGAAAGCACAACCTTCTACACTCTCTTCTTAACATTCTAACTTAAATGTATGTTCCCTGGTTTTAACCCCTCTAATAGTGGAAGAAAACTGCCTTCTGATCCACCCTTTCCATACCACACACAATTCTATCCATTGCTATCAGGTCCCCTATCAATCTTCACTGCTCAAAGGAAAACAACACGAGCCTATCTAATCTTTCTTCATCGCTCAGACTCTCCCATGCCAGGCAGCATGCTGGTAAATCTCTACTACACCCCATCTCATGCTATCCCTTCCTTATCATCACGTGGTGACCAGAACTGTAGGTACCACTCCTGCATGTAGTGGCCTAACCAGTGTTCTGTGCAGTTCCAGAATAATCTCTTAGTTTTTACTTTCTTTACCTTGGATAATTAAGAGAATAGTTTTATGTGCCTTCTTAACAACCTTATGAACTTGCTTTGAAACCTCAAGGGACCTATGTGTAAGCACACTTGTGTTCTTCTGATCTTCAGTACTTTCCAGGATCTTATTATTAACAGTGTAATTCCTTGTCTCGTTAGCTCTCCCCACATGTATCACTCACATTTTACCATTTCCATTGGTTTACCTTACCTGTTTGCTCATATCCTCCTGCAATTTATGTTTATACTTATCAATAACTATCAAGTTTGGATGTTGATAGGGCATAGATTAACTAAATTAGTGGCAGAGTAGGCTTCCTAAGCCAGAGCTCATCCTTTTTTTCCTTCTTCCTCTTTTTCATGTTTGTTTTCTTTTCCTGCTTCTTTTTCTCTCTCTCTACTTACCTCCATTCCTCAGACAGCATTGGTGGTGGAGAGTAGAGCCAGTGTGGATTCGAGGGATTCTCGGTCTCCTTGAGGAAGTCCAGTGTGGACTCCCTGCTTTAGAAGGACTATAATGCTGAACATGGCCTTTACTACTTCATTTTTCTAATTTATACCTGAGACCTTGTACCTAGGTATCTTTGTACTTAAGATGGCTTTCAGAAGTGGTGACTTTGTATTTGAGTGCATCTGACAATGAACCTATCAATGTTTGTGTCATTTGTGAACTTCTTGATCATGCCCTCTATGTTAAATCCAAATATAATGTTCTATACACAACAAACTGCAAAGGGCCCAGCATTATGCCCTGCAGAACCTCACTGGAAGCATACTTGCATTCAGGGGTGCATCTCTTTACCACCTCCTTCTACTTACTGCCTCTGGGCCAATTGTGGATTCACTGTGACACTTTGACTTAACTTGATTCTACGATCCCTTTAGGTTTTACATAAGGCAACCCATCAATGCTTTCTCTTGCACAATTTTGCACTCCTAATTTCCTTAAGTGCTGCCTGAACATCCTGTACTCCTCCACAGACTCTGTTGAATTTAGCCAGGGTGAAAGGTGAGAATGCTTAATCTTGTGTGTGTGATGTCCATCGAGGGGTTGCTTTGACCTCGATGGTGTCAAGCTTCTCGAGTATCATTCATGCTGAATTGATGCAGACAGTTAGAAAATATCTCTTGTTTGTTCATTGACAATCACCAGCATTTATTGTCACTCTTTGTTTGCCATTAAAATCTGGATGGTCCAGTTAAGGGTTTGGTCATTGGTAGTACCAGGACTTCAGAGTTGAGGTACTCAACAATGGTAATGCCATCAAAGAATAGATGTAAAATGTATCAAATAGTGAGCACCAGACTGGAAGAGGGACAATCAAATATGCTTTAAGTGAAGCGAGACACTTGACAAGGCTGTTATACAGTCATCGAGATGCATAACACAGAAACATACCTTTCGGTCCAATTCGTCTATACCGACCAGGTATTCCAGATAAATCTAGTTCCAAATTATAGCATTTGGCCCATATCCCTCTAAACTATTCCTGTTTATATACCCATCCAGATGCCTGTTAAATGTTGTCATTGTAGCAACCTCCACCACTTCCTCTGGCAGCTCATTCCATATATGCACCACCCTCTGTATGAAAAACGTTGCCTCTTAGATCCCTTTTAAATCCCCTCTCTCCTTAAACCTATGTTCTATAGTTTTGACTCGCCCACCCCAGGGAAAAGACCTTGTCTACTTACCCTATCCATGCCTCTCATGATTTTATAAACCTCTGTATAAAGTCATCCCTCAGCCTCCAACACTCCAGACAAAACAGCCCTAGTCTATTGAGCCTCTCTCAATAGCTCAAATTCTCCAACCTTGCAACATCTTTGTCAATCTTTTCTACACCCTTTCAAGTTTCACAACATCCTTCCCATAGCAGTGAGATCAGAATTGCAAACAGTATTCCAAAAGTGGCCTAACCAATGTTCTGTATAACCATAACATGACCTCCCAACTCCTACACTCAATGCACTGAACAATAAGGCAAGCATACCAAATGCCTTCTTCACTATACTATCTTCCGCAACTCTACTTTTTCAAGGAATTATGAACCTGCACTCCAAAGTCTTTGCTCAGCAACCCTCCCTAGGACCTTACCATTGAGTGTATAAGTCCTGCCCTGATTTGCCTTTCCAAAATGCAGCACCTCAGTTACCTAACACAGAAGAGAATTCCATGAATTAAATGTACTTCTGGGATAAAAATTGGAGGGAAGGCCAAGTTTGAATGGTACATCAATGACACAACAGTACACATATAACCAGAAGAGATCCTACAAGGTATTGTAGGTCAAATCGCAGCCAGAAGTTGAGAACATAGATTGAATATGAAAATCAAAAAGTCTAAAACAGTGATAGCTAAAGGGAATGTATTAGAAGAAACTAGCATAAAGTTTGAAGTGAATAGTGTCACACTGTCCTATTTATCAACTTGATCCAAAGAAGAATAGAAGATGGCATATGTGATGCAGAGGTCGAAAGAAGAATGGAAATAGCCAGAAATAATTTTTGAAACTGAAGGAAAAGAATGCTCAAGCTTGGAAACAACCCTTACAATATCACGTTCTATCCATCTTCCAATATGCCTCAGTAACCTGGACAATAAGAAAAGATCCATGGAAGAAAATAGAGTTCTTTGAAATATGGGACGGTAAGGCCAAAGCTAAAAATTCCATATACAGTGGGATCAGTGATGGATAAAAATGTGCTAATGAAAAAACAGATCAGTCATGATCTATTGAAGGGCAGAGAAAGATCGAATGGCTTACCTCTACTCTTAATTCATATGTTTGTCTTTCCCTCATTAAGTGAATTTAAACTCTCCAGTGATGCAATGATTCAAGTACAAGCATCAGGATTAGTCTGGAATCATATCCATTTTTACAACTCTTACTGAAATACATATGCAAATTGTGGAAATGCCTTAGGGGTCCCAAACTCTGGTGATTTTACCATGCTGTGATTCATTCCTGGAAAACATCCAGTAATATCAGGGTGGAAAATATCTTGGCTCTTCATGGATCACAGAAATTTGCATTCCAATCAGTGCAATGTACAAACCACCACGGCTATCTTTTGAAAGGGTACTTCTAACTGTGATCAAATCCAATTCATCTTTTTTGATTTGTTGTAAACCACATTCAATGAGATGATGATTATTAGCCTTTCCTTTACTACAACCAATTGATATATGCTTTTCTGCATTAAGTAAAGATATCCCTCCTCAGAGCTGGCAATTCAATTGCCTTCTAACACTGAGACAATTGATTTGCCGTATACTTAGAACATTTTCCCTGAACTCCTGTTATTTGCCGAAGAGTGCCACATAAATGGAACATGATGAAACTGGGATCATATGTGACTAGAAAGGATATTCTCATGAATGTAGATATGATTTCATCCATTTGCAGTTCCACTTTTTTTTAGTTTTTTAAACGGACTTAATTCCAATTTCTCAAAGTAAGGTCTATTTCTGTCATGCTGTGATTAGCTCACTATCTAAACATAATGAAACATAATGAAACAAATTTTTTTGCACGCCTTTATGTCCCTCCATGTAACTGCGATTCTTTTCATGGATAGTAATTTTAAATTTGCCCAAAAGCAAAAAACATTTCTTATATTAAAATACACAGCAGGAAAGTTTAAACATAGAACATGATGTTCTGGTAACATTTATATCACAAATAAATGTACAACACATTTCCAGTTATGCCAATAGTTCAAAGATATACCAATAATGATAGCATAATTTGGGAATCCTGAAGGCAAGATATTCACAAAATATAAATATAAGCTTGCTTTGTATTAGTAAGGAAGTTTCTGGAAATGTCTCCTAGGAGAAATTAATGAAATGTGATGGGCACTCAATAACTCTGTCAGCTGATTAGTAAATGCTTGTTAAGTTGCAATAGAATCTGCTGTTCACTGTTTCCACCAGCCCCCCATCCCAACCTTCCCTGGGAAGATGTGTGGTTATAGCCTTTTCTTACACAACTGATGCAGAGAGAAATCTGATACAGATCAGCAAATAACAAAACATCGACTGTGGAAAAACGCAAGATACTAGAAATTATATAAGATAACAACATTCTATTCTCGCCAAATACAAAAAAGAAGAAATAGATACTTTTGAGCATCATTAGACAGGAATTTTTGTTGTTCTCATATGGGACATGGGCATCACTGGTTGGACCAATATTTATTGCCAATTCCTAGTTACCCTTGCCAATCTACAACACTCAGATCAGATCAATTCTTTGCACAAGAAGACCTAAAACATTCGGGCCATGAGTTGATGGTCCTCCAGACTCTGTCAATGTTTGGCTTGGCATGTGTACTGGAAGCAAACCATGGTGCACTGACTCCTGCCCATGGAGCTGCTCGGGACTAACCTTGACAAAAACCATCGCATTTCTGTCCAGACCTCCTTTGTAAAGGCACATTCCAGAAGGAGATGTGTGAAAGTCTCCACCCCTCTCCTCCCCTGCAGTGGTGGGTGCCATCTTGAATTGCTGCAGCCGATGAGCTGTAGATAGACCCACAATGCTGTTAAGGAGGGAATTCCAAGATTTTGACCCAACAACACAAAAGGAATGGTGATATATTTCCATGTCAGATTGACTTGGAAGGGAACTTGGTGGTGTTCCCGTGTATCCGCTGCCCTAATACAAAATCGGGATCAGATAATAACTACTCTTATGCTAATAATCTGTTCCTATGTGACACTGTGTACTGAGTTATTACCTGTCCCTGGTGTTGCAAAGGATAAGTCTTAGTGCTATGGACGCTCCAAGTAGTTGGACTATTCCATATCACCTGTTGTTCATGGAAAAGTTCACAAAGCAAAACACCTTTGACCATTATTCAGGAAATGTTCAGCATGTAGCATCCTTGATCCTGCAGGAAAAGGTGTAGGTGGATCGTATCAAATGGCTCCCTGAACCGACTGCCAAAGTCATCGTCACCAGAACTTTCCAACAAGCACGAAGACTGGTGGTGACATTGGCACTGTCTGTCAGGTCCTTCAAACACGCCCAGTCAATGTGCAGCGGTGCACACTGCCCTCGAAGCAGCTGTGGGGGAGGGGAGAGACTTTCACACATCTCCTTCTGGAATGTAGGCAAAAGTGAGGACTGCACATGCTGGAGATCAGAGTCTAGATTAGTGTGGTGCTGGAAAAGCACAGCAGGTGAGGCAGCATCTGATGAGCAGGAAAATTGACATTTCGGGCATCAGGAATGAAGGCAGGGTGGAGAGATAAATGGGAGGGGGTTGGGCTGGGGAGAAGGTAGCCAAGAGTACAAGAGGTGGATGGAGGTGGGGATGAAGGTGGATGGAGGTGGGGCAGATAGGTAGGAAGGAAGATTGGCAGGTAGGACAGGTCATGAGGATGGTGCTGAGCTGGAAGGTTGGAGCTGGGGTAAAGTGGGGGAGGAGAAATGAGAAAACTGGTGGAGTCCACATTGATGCCGAGGCGGAAGATGAGGCGTTCTTCCTCCAGTCGTCGGGTTGTGAGGGACTGGCAGTGGAGGAGGCCCATGGTCTGTATATCCTCAGGAGAGTGGGAGGGGGAGTTGAAATATTGGGCCACAGGGCGGTGGTGTTCATTGTTGTGGGTGTCCCGGAGGGTGCCTTTGCAAAGAAGGTCTGCACAGAGATACAATGGTTTTTGTCGAGGTTTATCCCAAGCAGCTCTGTGATGCGAGAGTCTGTGTTCCACCGTCTGCTTCCCAGGACAGACACTAAGACAAACATTGACTGTGCCTGGATGACCATCAACTCCATGAAAGATGCTCTTTGGCCTGCCCGAAATTTTTATTAGATTAGTTTCCCTACAATATGGAAACAGGCCCTTCAGCCCAACAAGTCCACACTGACCCTCCGAGCAGTAACCCACCCAGAACTATTCCCCTACCCTCTATTTGCCCATGACTAGTGCACCTAACACTATGGGCAATTTAGCACAGCCAATTCACCTAATCTGCACATCTTTGGATTGTGAGAGGAAACTGGACCACATGGAGGAAATCCACACAGACACAGGGAGAATGTACAAACGCCACACAGACAGTGGCCTGAGGCAGGAATCATATCCAGGTACCTGGTGCTATGAGGCAGTAGTGTTAACCACTGAGCACTGCGTCACCCACATTTATCAGTCTTTCAGTACAAGGAGTTGATCACAAACAAGTGTTGCAGAATGGCATATTCCATGGTTCATGACTACATACTGAGGATGCACTAAAGCTTGGGGCAGCTGTGCAACATACAGTGGGGAAATGCCAATTCTGTACTGAGCGAAGATACCTTGGAAGGCTCATCCATCAAGGCCATATTGGTAGAGTTCAGGACCAGGAAGGATTAGTGGTGTTGGAAAAGCACAGCAGTTCAGGCAGCATCCGAGAAGCAGTAAAATAAAAGGGCTCTCATTTATCTCTCCACCCTTCAGGCACCCTGCCTGTATTCCTGATGAAGGGCTTTTGCCCGAAACGTCGATTTTACTGCTCCTCGAATGCTGCCTGAACTACTGTGCTTTTCCAGCACCACTAATCCAGAATCTGGTTTCCAGCATCTGCAGTCATTGTTTTTACCTCAGGAACAGGAAGGGTGCACTCACTTTGATGTTGTACCAAAGGCCTCCCAACAGCCCTTAGGCATTAGAGGAACGGATATATGGAAAAATGAAAAAAAACCAAGGTTATTGTGGTGGATTATTTTAACTTCCCTGACATTGATTGTGACACACTTAGTGTCAGAGGCTGAAAAGAGCGGATGATTGTTAGATTTGTCCAACTTTGATTTTTTTTAAACAAGATGTGAATTCTGTAACTAGAGAAGGGGCATACAGAACCTGGTATTGGGGAATGATACCTGTCAAATGATCAAAGTTTCAGTGGATGAGCATTTTGGGAACAGTGACCATAATTGTGTAAGTCTTAAGTTCCTATGGATAACGATAGGAGTGCTACTTGGGTGAAAGTACAAAATTGAGGGAAGGTAACTATCACAATAATGTACTTTGAGGGCATCTGTTTGGGGGTAAATCCGTATCTGGTGTGTGGGAACCTTTTTTAAAGGCCAGTTGATTAGAGTTCTGCATCAGCCTGTTTCTGTGAAAATGAAGGATCAGGATAGCAAAATTTGGGAACCTTTGATGAAATGAGGAATTGAGAGCTTAGTCACGAAGAAGAGGAGAGCAATTTGTAATGTTTAGGAAACTGAAAACAGAATTCTCAAAGAATACATAGCAGAAAAGAACCCAAACAAAGAGTTAGGAGAGCTAAAAGGGGCTTTGAAATGTTTTTGGCCAATAAGAGTAAGAAAAATCTCAAGGCATTTTAAACACATGTAAGGAGTAAGAGGATGACTCGAATGTGCAGATAGTGGCCATTCAGCCCATTGAAACAGCATGTGCCTAGAAGATCATCAACTCTTTAAAAAGCCTCCCATCCCTCCCCCACCCCCACCCTATCCCTGCATTTCTCATAGCTAACCCACCTAAACTTAATAACCCTGAACTGTAGTAGGAAACCGGAGCACTGAGAGGAAACCTATGCACACACAGGAAGAAGATGCAAACTCCACACAGACAGTCACCTGAGGCTGGATTTGAACCCAGGTCCCTGGCGCTGAAAAGTAAAAATGCTAAGCACTGAGCCATCACATCACCCCAAATTCTGGAAAAATAATGTTCCGATGTTTTTCTGCTGAAATATGGCAACCAAATAAGATAGTTGCAGACTTCCAGCAAGCGTTTTTTGTGAAGTCAAACTTTAATTTTGATTGCTCTGATCAAAAATGTCACAGTCAGTGTGGTTTTAAGTACTTCACAATTCTTGATTGGTGTTATTTTTCTGGAAGTTGAATAAAGGTGTATTTATACATTACACTTTAGTAGGGATGATCTGCCTGCACTTAACATTAGGCTATGAATTGTTTTAATGCATGCACAAATGTAGCAGCCTGAACAAAAGAAAACCACAGAACTGTGGATGCTCGAGATCTGAAACAGAAATTGCTGGAGAATCTCAGCAGGTCTGGCAGCATCTGTTCTGAAGAAAGGTCACTGGACCGGAAACATTACCTCTGTTTCCTCTCTACAGATGCTGGCAGACTTGCTGAGTTTCTGCAGCAATTTGTTTCTGTAGCAGTCTGATGTTGCCAAAGAAAAAAACTCTGTATGGATTAAGGCTCATAAGCAGGCTGTGATAGGGGCTGTGTCGTACACTGAAAATGTACTTGTGGAAATATAACCAACTGCAATCAAGCTTAAAACCATCCTCAACTTGATACCGGTCCTCAAAATGTCAGGAGACCTCTTTACATTGATCAATCCTCATCAAGGGACGGATTGATTCTTAGTGCACTTAATTGGGTAAACACATTTATCACTTTGTCAAAAGAGAAACAAAAGGAGAGTGAAAGATGTTCCAGTTCTCCTTTGGTCTAACACAGGCCAATTCCCTACCAAGTTAAAACCTGAAAAGGCAACAGCTTTTGAAAACAAAGCAGAAATCAACCAGCTTCATTACCCTGAACTGCCATTTCTTTGCAAAGGAGATTTTCATTGCATTTGCAATGTGAACTTAGAGTCATAGAGCCATAGAGATGTACAGCATGGAAACAGACCCTTTGGTCCAACTGGTCCATGCTGACCAGACATCCCAACCAAATCTACTCCCACCTGCAAGCACCCGGCCCATATCCCTCCAAACCCTTCCTATTCATACACTCATCCAAATGCCTCTTAAATGTTGCAATTGTACCAGCCTCCACCACATCCTCTGGCAGCTCATTCCATACCTGTACCACCCTCTGCATGAAAAGGTTGCCCCTTAGGTCTCTTTTATATCTTTTCCCTCGCACCCTAAACCTATGCCCTCTAGTTCTGGACTCCCCAATGCCAATGAAAAGACTTTCCCCATTTATCCTATCCATGCCCCTCATAATTTTGTAAACCTCTATAAGGTCACCCCTCAGCCTCTGAGGCTCCAGGGAAAACAGCCCCAGCCTGTTCAGCCTCTCCCCATAGCTCAAATCCTCCAACCCTGGCAACATCCTTGTAAATCTTTTCTGAACCCTTTCAAGTTTCACAACATCTTTCTGATAGGAAGGAGACCAGAATTGCACGCAATATTCCAACAGTGGCCTTAACCAATGTTTTGTACAGCCGCAACATGACTTCCCAACTCCTGTACTCAATACTCCGACCAGTAAAGTAAAGCATACCAAATGCCTCCTTCACTATCCTGTCTACCTGCGATTCGATTTTCAAAGAGCTATGAACCTGGATTCCAAGGTCTCTTTGTTCAGCAACACTCCCTAGGACCTTACCATTAAGTGTATAAGTCCTGCTAAGATTTGCTTTCCCAAAATGCAGCACCTCACATTTATCTGAATTAAACTCCATCTGCCACTTCTCAGCCCATTGGCCCATCTGGTCCAGATCCTGTTGTAATCTGAGGTAACCCTCTTCGCTGTCCACTACACCTCTAATTTTGATGTCAACTGCAAACTTACTAACTGGACCTCTTATGCTCGCAACCAAATCATTTATGTAAATGACAATAAGTAGAGGAACCAGCACCGATCCTTGTGGCACTCCACTGGTCACAGGCCTCCAGTCTGAAAAACAACCCTCCACCACCACCCTCTGTCTTCTGCCTTTCAGCCAGTTCTGTCCAAATGGCTAGTTTTCCCTGTATTCCAAGAGATCTAACCTTGCTAAACAGTGTCTCATAAGGAACCTTATCAAACGCCTTACTGAAGTCATATAGATCACATCTACTGCTCTGACCTCATCAATCTTCTTTGTTACTTCTTCAAAAAACTCAATCAAGTTTGTGAGACATGATTTCTCACGCACAAAGCCATGTTGACTATCCTGAATCAGTCCTTGCCTTTCCAAATACATGTACATCATGCCCCTCAAGATTCCCTCCAACAACTTGCCTTTTGAATCCTTGGAGTTAGTTGTATGCATGCACTTCTATGACAGAAGGATCACACAACACCAGGTTATAGTCAAACAGGTTTAATTGGAAGCACACTAGCTTCCAATTAAACCTGTTGGACTATAGCCTGGTGTTGCGTGATTTTAACTTTGTACACCCCACTCCAACACCGGCATCTCCAAATCATGATAGAAGGAGTTTGTGGTTGCCTTACCTTGGATAGATTGGGAGACGGTGGTGTTATGGTAATGCCACAGCTCTAGGATCCAAAAACCCAGGTTAATATCTGGACACCTGGTTTTAAATCATGGCCACCTCCATGACAGCTGGTGAAGTTTAAATTCAATTAAAGACGGATTGTATATAAAACTAGTGACAGTGATCATGATAGATCTTTCCTTTTATTTTTGTTACCAGAATGATCCTTTATCAAAATATGTGTGCAGTTGCAGTCTTTTGTTTTAACAATAAAACAACATTGAGATACAGGTGAGGTGCTGGAAGACTGGAGATTGGCTAATGTGGTGTCACTATTTAAGAAAGATAGTGAGTAAAAGCCAGGGAACCATAGGCTGGTGAACCTGACATCAGTGCTGGGCAAGTTACTGGAGGAAGTCCTGAGGGACAGAATTTATATGTATTTGGATAGGCAAGGACTGATTCAGGATAGTCAATATGGCTTTGAGAGTGGGAAAGCATGTCTTTTGAATTTGTGTCTTTTGAATTTGAGTTTTTTGAAGTAACAAAGAGTATTGATGAGAGCAGAGTGGTGGAAGTGATCTTTGTGGACTTCAGTAAGGCATTTGACAAGGTTCCTCATGGTAGGCTGATTAGCAAGGTTTGATCTCATGGAATACAGGGAGAACTAGCATTTGATTAGATTAGATTACTTACAGTGTGGAAACAGGCCCTTCGGCCCAACAAGTCCACACTAACCCGCCAAAGCGCAACCCACCCAGACCCATTCCCCTAACACTACGTGCAATTTAACTTGGCCAATTCACCTAACCTGCACATTTTTGGACTGTGGGAGGAAACCAGAGCACCCGGAGGAAACCCACGCAGACACGGGGAGAATGTGCAAACTCCACACAGAGAGTCGCCTGAGGCAGGAATTAAACCCGGAACTCTGGAGCTGTGAGGCAGCAGTGCTAACCACTGTGCCACTGTGCCGCCGTGCCGAGCTACAGAAATAGCTCAAAGGTACAAGAAAAAAGGGTGGTGCTGGAGGGTTGCTGGGTCCACTGCTTTTGTCATTTATATAAATGATTTGGATGTGAACATAGGAGGTTATAGTTCGTAAGTTTGCAGGTGACTCCAAAATTGTAGGTGCAGTGGACAGCAAAGAGCAAATACAACAGGATCTTGATCAGATAGGTCAATGAGTGGAAGATGGAATTTAATTTAGATAAATGTGTGGTGCTGCATTTTGGAAAGCCAAATCAAGGCACGACTTATACATTTAATGGTATGGTCCTGGGGAATGTTGCAGAACACAGAGATCTTGGAGTGCAGGTCCTTGAAAGTGGAGTCTCAGGTAGATAGGATAGTAAAAAAGGCATTTAGTATGCTTCCTTTATTGGTCACAGCATTGAGTATAGGAGTTGGGAGGTCATGTTGCAGCTGTACAGGACATTGGTTCAGCCACTTTTGGAATGTTGTGTGCAATTCTGGTCTCCCTGCAATAGGAAGGATGGGATAAGTTCAGACAAGATTTACGAGGATGTTGCCAGGATTGGAGGTTTTCAGCTATAGGGAATAGGTTTGAGCTGTTTTGCCTGGAGCGTTGAAGGCTGAGAGGTGACCTGATAGAGGTTTATACAATAATGAAGGGCATGGATAGGGTAAACAGACAAGTTATTTTCTTTGGGATTGGAAAGTCCAGAGCTAGAGGACATAGGTTTAGGGTAAGAGGGAAAAGATGTTAAATAAAGACCTTTTTCAAGCAAATGCTGGTGTGTGTATAGAATGAGCCGCCAGAGGAGGTGGTGGAGGCTGGTACAATTATAATATTTTTAGAGTCATCTGGATGGATATATGAATAGGAAAGTTTAGAGGGATTTAGGCCAAGTGCTGGTAAATGGGACTAGATTAATTTAGGATATCTGGTCAGCATGGACGAGTTGGACTGAAGGGTTGGTTTATGTGCTGTACATCTCTATGACACTATGACAATGGAAATAATGATAAACAAGAAAAACACACACTATTCCCTTATAAAGCACTTTCAAAGGCTCTTGAATATACAGTAGAAATAACCCAAGCATCTTTATAGACTGAACAGAAATAATAACTTTGTAATGGAGTCAACATACCCTGGTACAGCTTACAAATTCCATTGTAATTCTATGAAAACCTAATTCTGTACCTCCAGCAAGATTCAGTCCAACTCATTTCATATTTTTTAAAATACTTTTGATAGGCTTAAAGTAATTACAATTTTAACTCGCCTACTGGAACTATTTGATCTAAATTATTATTACCACATGTACCAAGATACAGTGAAAATATTAACAAGCCGCAGATGCTGCCAGACCAGTTGAATTTTTCCAGCAATTTGTTTTTTGTTTCTGATGTCCAGTACCTGCAGTTTTTTGTTAAGAATTTCATCTCAATTCTTTTGGGGAAAAAAGTGACTTGTTGCTTGATATCGAAAAAGGCCTTGTTTTACTTCTCATAGAATTTTCCCAAATTTCCTCCCTTAGCCTCCACGTCATGCTAGGGCTTATAAGATTCTGCTCTTTGGAGTATACGTGATATATTAATTAATCATTTTAACTGGGCTAGAATTATTGGCTCTTTAATCTCAAGACTATTAACTAATGTAATAGAATCATATCTGAAAATGGTGATGTATGAATGGTGCATTACCGCTCAATTAACGACCTGCTAATGGAGTGTACTTCCTTCAAACTCTGCGTTGTGAACAGAATGGAAGAATTGCACATTCACACAAGCAAGACTTTTGAACTATTGTCACTTAAATCTAATTTGTATTTCAGTATAGTCACTGGGATTAAATGAAAGAAGTGACAACGTAAGACTATTTACGAACAACAGGGGTTTAGAATTTAACGGGCATACACGTGAATATTTTTATAAAACAGAAAATGACAGTACTAACACATTGAGTGAACTAAAGTTAACTCCAGCACAAAAATCCATTGTCATACTGTAACCTTTGAATTAAAGCTTAAAAATGGCATAGATAAACACAAATCTTCTCGAGGTTCCAAGTGAGTTGCATCAAAAATTTATGATAAAGTCTGAATATTCCTGTTGATGAAAGTAAAGATATTATGCCTGTTCTGAAGAAACATAGATGAGAAAAGTAGAAATGTTCACTGCATGAAAATAGAGAGATTTACTGTCTCTTTTGAACCTTAGCTGTTTTGTTCCTGGTGTTATCTTGCCTGAGTGCTGTTGCATTTTGTGCAAGTCTAAATATCTTTTTTTTCTACAAAACAGTAAGTTTTAAAAGACATTTTACTTTTTCTAAAAAACGAAAAAAGAAATTGCTGGAAATTGTTATGGTTAGAGATTAAAAAATTGCAAATGCTAGAATCCAAAGTAAACAGGCAGGAGGCTGGAAGAACACAGCAGCCAGGCAGCATCAGGAGGTGGAGAATTCAACGTTTTGGGTATAACCCACCTTCAGGACTGTGGGTGTGGGTAAGGGGAGCTGCAGATAAAGGGGGTGGAGGGGGCAGGGTGGTGAAGTGGGGATAGGTGAAGACATGCAGACCTGGTTGGTCAATGGGAGGAATTAATTTGGTAGGTGGCAGGGGGAAGTGGGAGAGGCTGGGAAAGTAAAATCAAAGAAAGGTTCTTACAGGAGAGATAAAAATCACACACCAGGTTATAGTCCCACCTGAGTAAAAACAATTACTGCAGATGCTGAAAACCAAATACTGGACCCACCTGAGTCCAACATTGGCATCTCCAAATACAGGAGAGACGTCAGAGAGAGTCAGCCAGAAAACCTCTGAATTCAGGAAATTTCACTCAGCTAAAAATTGACCAGCATTCAGGAATGTATCTAGGTTCATCTTCCGTGTATGTTTTTTGATGCAATTGGTTTAGCTTCTCATCTTTTTGCTGTATCTCAGTTAATTTCTCTGAGCTAAACATGTTTGCTTTGTTGTCTATCTGCCCCCGTTTCATCTCGAGCAACTGATCAAACAGGGTCTCTGCTAATTCCACTTTAACTTTCTTATCTGTACTCTTTGATCTCTCCAATTTCAGTTGGTGACTTTGTGACCTCATTATCACACAATCAGAAAAATCCCAGGATATGCTTCCTGTAATAGTTCAGTTGCCTGAATTTCCACTGGTGTTTTCAACCACATTACACAGCACTCCTACCTGTGAACCAGCTATATCATTAGCAACGAGCTGAGAGTTTGTCCACTACTCCAACACAACTTCTCCACTCTTCACTGGACACTCTAACCTCACTCTACATAACTGAGTGCTTCTTGTCTCACTGTGAATTCCTGTTACTCACATTTTTTTCTGACAGTAGTCCTTCAGAGATACATATTTCATCATATTTCAACATCAAAGATTGCAATGATCCTGTATCTCTTAATATTGGAACCTCTTTACCTGCTGCTCCTGGCCTATGTGGGGAAACTTTATCTTTGCAAGCACAGAGGAACCTTGGTTATCCGCGTACCAATTATCCAAAAATTGGATTATCTGAAGGGATCTCGAGGTCCCGACAGAAACGTTACAACAAATATGCGTGTCCAATACTGATCACTTCTTTTGTTTACAGTGATTAAAAGTGCTCTCTTTCTATCTCTCTCTTTCTCTCTCTTTCTTTCTCTCCCTCTTCCAACACTTTCCCTGGAGTTCTACCCTAAACGTGTACCCTAAACTCCCATTCCCCAGATAATCTCTCTAACATTGTCCTGTACAGGGCAGAGGTGGAACTTGTCTAAAAAGGTGTGTGCGCTATTTGGAGACCTGTTTTGAGGTCTGTTTTTCAGTATTACTTGTTAGCTTTTGCTAGTTTTCAAGATGACTACTTAGATTCTTAGATATGTAGCAAAGAAACAGACCCTTCGATCCAACTTGTCTGTGCAGATCAGATATTCTAAACTAATTGTATCTCATTTTGCCAGCACTTGGCCCAAACCCTTTAAGCCCTTCCTATTCCTATACCCATCCAGATGCCTTTTAAACGTTGTAATTGTTCCAGCCTCCTCTGGCAGCTCATTCCATACACGTATCGCGCTCTGTGTGAAAAAGTTGCCCCTCAGGTCGCTTTTAAATCTTTCCTCTCTCACCCTAAACCTATGCCCTCTAGTTTTGGATCACTTGTGACACATGGCTTAAAAATGTCCACATCCATTTATCAAAAGCAATTACAGATAACAACTGAACAACTTCTGTTGACCTAATGTTCATTCACGCCAAACAGCAGATAAGCTTCAAATTAATTATACCAGATTCATGCCTAATCACAGAATGATGCCTGCATGGGTATGCCTGTTCTGTTTATCCTATTGCTTCCTTTGTGCAAAGTACTAAATGGGGGTTGATTTTATTTAGCACATAGAGAAAGCATTTGGTGGAGGCAATTCCATTTATTAAAAACACAATTGCCTACTGCTCAAACACTGCAGAAACCAAGCCTGAATATGAGAGGTTTGGCACCACTGAATTCTTGCGCCCATAGGTTCAGTATTGATTGTAATGAAGTCAGCAATATAGACCTCATAGAATTTGAGCTCCGTGATTTGGGGGTGTAAATCTGGTCTAACCCTGAACCCTGGCAGACACATATAAACAGGTGCGTCAGAGGTTCTGTTCACTTTGAGATCTGGCTCTGAGGGAGCTAGATCAGTGACAAGGATTTTGCATGTATAAATTAAAGGTGACTTGGTGATAGGATGCCGGCCTCTGTGAAGTTATTCCAGATTCAGTTTGTCAGTGCCTCATTCTTTTTGTTGATCCTCAGTCAGAACTTAAACTAATGACAGGGAGGTGGGCAGAGGGTGCGGGGTTGCCTTATTAGATAAGAACAAAACTAAATCTATGGCACTGAATGACATAGGGTCGGATGATGTGGAGTCTGTGTGGGTGGAATTGAGGAACCACAAAGGCAAAAAAACCATAATGGGAGTTATGTACAGACCTCCTAACAGTGGTCAGGATGAGGGCGCAACATGTACCAGGAAATAGAGAAGGCATGTCAGAAAGGCAAGGTCACAGTGATCATGGGAGACTTCAATATGCAGGTGGACTGGGTAAATAATGTTGCCAGTGGATCCAAAGAAAGGGAATTCATGGAATGCTTAAAGGATGGCTTTTTGGAACAGCTTGTCATGGAGCCCACAAGGGAGCAGGCTATTCTGGACCTAGTGCTATGTAATGAACCAGACTTTATAAAAGATCTTAAAGTAAGGGAACACTTAGGAAGCAGTGATCATAATATGGTAGAGTTCAGTCTGCAGTTTGAAAGACAGAAGGCAAAATCGGATGTAATGGTGTTACAGTTAAATAAAGGTAATTATGAGGGCATGAAAGAGGAACTGACAAAAATCGACTGGAAGCAGAGCCTAGCAGGGAAGACAGTATAGCAAAAATGGCAGGAGTTTGTGGGTATAATTGAGGACACAATACAGAGGTTCATCCCCAAGTAGAGAAAGATTATCCAGGGAAGGATTAGACAGCCATGGCTGACAAAGGAAGTCAGGAAATGTATCAAAGAAAAAAGAGATCCTATAAAGTGGCTAAGACCACTGGGAAATCAGAAGATTGGGAAGGGTACAAAAACAGAGGATAACAAAGAGAGAAATAAGAAAGGAGAGGATCAGATATGAAGGTAGGCTAGCCAGTAATATTAGAAACAATAGTAAAAGTTTCTTTCAATGCATAAGAAACAAAAGACAGGCAAAAGTAGACATTGGGCCACTTCAAACTGATGCTGGAAGGCTAGTGATGGGAGATAAGGAAATAGCTGGAGAACTTAATAAGTACTTTGCATCAGTCTTCACAGTGGAAGACATGAGTAATATCCCAACAATTAAAGGGAGTCAAGGGGCTGAGTTGAGTATGGTTGTCATTACAAAAGAAAGAGTGCCAGAAAAGCTAAAAGGTCTTAAAATTGAGAAATCTCCTGGCCCCGATGGGCTACATCCTAGAGTTCTGAGGGAGGTGGCTGAGGAAATAGCAGAGGCGTTGGTTGAGATCTTTCAAAAGTCACTGGAGTCAGGGAAAGTCCCGGATAATTGGAAGATCGCTGTTGTAACCCCCTTGTTCAAGAAAGGATCAAGACAAAAGATGGAAAATTATAGGCCAATTAGCCTAACCTCGGTTGTTGGTAAAATTCTAGAATCCATCGTTAAGGATGAGGTTTCTAAATTCTTGGAAGAGAAGGGTCAGATTAGAATAAATCAACATGGATTTAGTAAAGGGAGGTCATGCCTGACAAACCTGTTAGAATTGTTTGAAGAGGTGACCAGTAGGTTAGACCAGGGAAACCCAGTGGATGTGGTCTATCTAGACTTCCGCAAGGCCTTTGATAAGGTGCTAAGTAAGGAGGCTGCTAAGTAAGGTGAGGGCCTATGGTGTTCAAGGTGAGCTACTGGCATGGTTTGAGGATTGGCTGTCTGACAGAAGGCAGAGAGTTGGGATAAAAGATTCTTTTTCGGAATGGCAGCCAGTGACAAGCGGTGTCCCGCAGGGTTCAGTGTTGGGGCCACAGCTGTTCATCCAGTTGATCCGGATGAAGGGACTGGGGGCAATCTAGTGAAGTTTGCCAATGATACGAAGTTAGGTGGACAGGCAGGTAGTACTGAGGAAGTGGGGAGGCTGCAGAAGGATCTAGACAGTTTGGGAGAGTTGTCCAGGAAATGGCTGATGGAATCCAATGTGAGCAAATTCACTTGCACTTTGGAAAAAAGAATACAAGCATGGACTATTTTCTAAACAGTGAGAAAATTCATAAAGCCAAAGTACAAAGGGATCTGGGAGTGCTAGTCGAGGATTCTCTAAAGGTAAACATGCAGGTTGAGACCGTGATTAAGAAAGCGAATGCAATGTTGTCATTTATCTCAAGAGGGTTGGAATATAAAAGCAGCGATGTGCTACTGAGACTTTATAAAGCTCTGGTTAGGCCCCATTTGGAGTAATGTGTCCAGTTTTGGGCCTCACACCTCAGGAAGACATACTGGCACTGAAGCGTATCCAGCAGAGATTCACATGGATGATCCCTGGAACGGTAGGTCTAACATACGAGGAACGGCTGAGGATTGTATTCATTGGAGTTTAGAAGGTAATGGGGAGATCCAATAGAAACTTACAAGATAATACATGGCTTGGAAAGGGTGGACACTAGGAAGTTGTTTCCGTTAGGCGAAGAGACTAGGACCCATGGGCACAGCCTTAGAATTAGAGGGGGTCAATTTAGAACAGAAATGCAGAGACATTTCTTCAGCCAGAGAGTGGTGGGCCTGTGGAATTCATTGCCGCGGAGTGCAGTGGAGGCCGGGACGCTAAATGTCTTCAAGGCAGAGATTGATAAATTCTTGATGTCACAAGGAATTAAGGGCTACGGGGAGAATGTGGGTAAGTGGAGTTGAAATGCCCATCAGTCATGATTAAATGGCGGAGAGGACTCGATGGGCCGAATGGCCTTACTTCCACTCCTATGTCTTATGGTCTTATGGTCTAATGTCAATTGAATACCGCACAAAAAAATCCTTTTCCTTTGGTGCTGCTTCATCTGCAGCTTAGATTCACTTAAGTGTTACAGGATGTCCTCTGATAAAAATCTGTAGATTTCATGAGACAGAAACATTAGAAGTCCATTAGTCAGTGCGTTTAATCTAATTGCATGACCAGAACACAGGAAGTTGACAGCTGCTGAATTGCTTGTCAGAATAATATTACTTAGCTGATCTCACAAATACAATAAGGAAGAGGATTATTTAAGTTAAAACCTAATTAGTCTCTTCTCTAACGGAAGTTATTTGTACTACATTGCAAACTTGTCCATTCATTAGTATCTGGCCTTTCTGGATTTGAGCACTAATGGAATTCTATTTAGTTATGAGTAGTTTGAATGACCCGGTTGGACTTTTCTTTTTGTATTCCACTCGTTAGGTGTGAAGTTTCATGTAACTTCAAGTTGCGGTTACAGACTATAAGTCATGAAGACAAATTTGATCAGTTCCAGTACAGAAATTATTAACCTTTATTTTTCAGATTTTTCTTTGAACAGAGCTGAAGACTTCATCATTCGAATAGCAACCCACGACAGATTCCCTTAGTTTACCCTTTAAAAAAAAGCTTGATTTAGTATCTGGGTTCAAATATGGGAAAGAAAATTGGAGACAAAATATATCAAAAGATAAATGAAAGAATTCCAGATCAGGAAACACCCATGATCTGGGTAGTAATGCTACTACCCATGGACCTATAGATGAAGAGGGATGGAGTTAAAATTTCATGTAGATGGTCTTTCAAAATCTTCATCCTAAAATTCTAGTTTTGTTTCTCTCTGCACACACATTGCCCTGGAATTCTAATATTGTGTTTTGATTTCAGATTTGTAGCATCTGCCAAATTTCATTTTAAACAGAGAAAGGTGCATTGTTTGGATTGGATATTGAGACAGAGGTCTTGAGATTGCACTCTATGAAAATATTTAAGTTCTGATGAAATTTCTTTGTCTACAGTTTAATGGAGCATTAACTCATTTTCAAAGGACAGAAGGAAGGTGAAGTAGAATACATATATATGCTAATATTTGCTCAGCAGGTATAAATATCCTGACTGATGATTAATTTATAGCATGGTACTATAGAGAAGTGAGGATATTTGAATGTAATTGCAGAATATTTAGTTAAATGGCTGAACTGTTCTTGTGTAATCCTGTGCAGTGTACAATAGCATGACTACACATGAAATTGGAGGTTACCTTATGAACTGGTATTGTGTTGGGCAGCAGTGAAGAAAGCACATGAATATGAAATTCATTTTTGCTTGGCTTGACAAGTGCTATTCCATGCTTTTAAATTTTGTCTCTTTTTAATTTGCTCTCTGTATCAATCTAAGCTTCCTTTCCCTCTTATTTCTATTTCTAATATCTGATTGACATAATGTTCTTCATGCCGTGTGTTGAAAGTTAAAAAGGCATGGTGATAAAATGAGCGATTTTAGAACTCATGGAATAAAAAGGACAATAACAATAAGGGTACAAAATTACCTGATTGAAAGGAGACAGTGAATAGGTATGAACAGTTGTTTCACTGACTGGCAGATGTCTAATGCAGAGTTCCCCAGTGGGTGGTGTTAGGACCCCTGCTGTTTCTAACATATGCTGATGACCAAGAACATAGCGTTAGATAAGAGTGCCTTATGCATCACCCAATATAAACTCATTACTGCCTGCACAACTGATGTAATTCAGAGCGAAACACAACACAAGTTTGTGAACAAATAGTAATGGCAGATTTAGGTCTCCTGTCAGATCATGAACTGATTCAGGTGATACAGATCGAAGTCGAGAACTTAATTTCCTAATCTTCCAAGGAAGAATCTTCAGTACCAGTGACAGTGCTCATGTGTATTAAAACATAATCCTCAAATAAGACGATGAAGGATGTGAATGTGCTGAACTTACTAGTGATGCAATCAATGGAGGCTGAATGAAACTGTCCAACCTAATCAACACGGTGAACTAAAAATCTGTTCACTTTAGCAATAGCATACTGAGAATTTTAAAAATGCTCACAAGATTGAAGTTGTGGTGCATATAACTCCAGAGAAGCCACTAAAATGAAGGGGTGATGTTGAGGGCAGGGCTGTCGATGTGGTGTGCAAGGTCTTCCAAAAGATGTTTGATACAGACAGTGCCACACACCAACTTGTGAGGAAAGGTTATTGATCTTGGAATAAAAGAGGCAGGAATGATATCTATGCAAAATTGTCTGAGAGACTGGAAAGCGAGTCAAACTTAAGGACATTTTTCAAGGTGGAAGAAAGTTTGCAGTGGCGTCCCCCAGGGCTTGTTATTTGGATCCTTGCTTTTACTGATATATAAATGATCTGAATCATGGTGTGCAGCAGACAATTTCCAAGTTTGCAGAGGACAGCAAGCTGTGAAGATGACAGTGCAGAACATCAAAGGAGTTGGTGGAATGGTGGATTTGTAGCGGATGAAGTTCAAAGTGGAGAAGTATGAGGTGATACAGTTTTATAAAAAGACATGGGAAGACAGAAAACTAGTGGTTACTATTTTAAAGGGTGTTCTAGGGTAGAGAGAGACTATACATGGGTCTCATACACAAAACTCATTAAATGCAATAGGACAGATAGAAAGAGCTATTCATAAAGCAGACAGTGTTCAAAGCTTCATTGATAAAGTTTTCCATAGTCATACTGGATCATAGGGCTTCTTTGTAATCACAGACAACTGGTGGTACTTTAACCTGTGGAGTACCATACCTCATGGGTTAGGGAAAGTTTGAGAGGGAGAGTCACTCAGGGTAACCTTAGCCAATGTGGGAACTGTGGCTTCAGACTACTTTGCAAACCAGTCATTCAATCAACTAGGGGCATAAAGTACAGGAGCAAGGAGGTTTTGGTAAAACTATATAGGACATTGGGTAGATCTCATCTGGAAGATTGTGTACAGTTCTGGGCATCATCTGTTAGAAAGGATTGGAGAATATAGAAGAAGCTTATGAGAATGGTTCCAAGGATGAGACACTTTAGTTCAAAGAATAGTCTGGAGAAATTGGTGCTGTCTTCCTTGAGACAAAAAGGTTAAGAGATCTGACAGAAGTTTTCAAATTCTGAGAAAGTCTGGGCACAGAAAATGTTCCTATTCATTAGAGGATCAAAAGTCCATCATTACATTACTTATTAGAGGATATTGATTTAAACTGTTTTGCAAAAAAAAAGAAAAGGGAAGTGAGAAAAATTATTTTCACAGTCAAGAACAATTGTATAGTCAAGAACAATATCTTTCCCATTGTTATTAGACTTCTGAATGGACATTCAAGCTTCAAATCTAATGTTGATCTTGCTTTTAGTGCACCTTGTTTGCAGCAGTAACTTTGTATTCCTTGCTCTGTTCAATCATCCAATGATCTTCCTGTACTGCATGCAATACAAAATCTTTCACTGTACCTAGGTACACATGACAATAATAATGCACTGGCTGAAAGTGTGGTGAAGGCAGGCTCAGTTGAGGTGATCAAAAGGCATTATGTGATTATTGAAAATTGAAACATTTTGCACAATTATAGGAAAAGGAGATTGGCATTTAGTTAAAATGTTCATAGAACCAATAGACACAATGAGACAAACAGCCCTGTTCTGTACCCTAAAAATTCTGTGCTATGTTCAAATGTGATATGTCCAAATAAACTGCTGGGATCCAGGATTCCGAGATCCAGGAATCTGCAAAAAAACAAGTAAGTGCATGTTTAATAGATATCTGAAAAGGAAATTCAAGAGATCAAAGATCCTCTGATACTGCACAGGAACAATTGCATGTATCTGCAGGAACAATACCTTCCGTGAAGGAGATCTGAAGAATAAAAGGTTGTCCAAGTTCAAAGGATTTTCAGACCTCCTTTTGATTTTGATTTTATTTTTGATTAATGTCAATGACCTTGAATGCAGATATCTGCCAAATCCAAAGAGAATGTATTCTGGAAGAACGCTGGGACCTCCAGATCACCCGAATCTGAAGAGAAATGAGATCTTGTTTAAAGTAGTTTTATACACAAAAGTATAGGTATTTATAATGGTAAAAAAGCTTGAAGTGACGTGTTCTATTAGTGTGTTTGGGTCTGAAAGGGTTAAAGTTGACAATTGCTTTAAATACTGCCCAATATGATGACATCGTATGAGCTAGTTGGAGAATAGGTTACAACCCGGAGGGAGTAACACCCACTCTCTTGGTCTTCCTCACAGTTTCTGGAGCAAGGTACATCACATCAGTATAACTTGTACTTAGTTTCTATCGTGCAATAAATTACATCTTGTTTAAGACAAAAGCCTATTATCATTAGACTACCAAGTAGTTTTCCTCTACTGCACAAGATCAAACAGTCCCTGTGGATCTCTTAAAAGAGGATGGTGACAGTAAATCTGCCTTATAGTGAGCAACAGTGCAGAAAGCTCATACATCATGATGAGCAGAGGTCTGCATCATTCCTACAACAGGCAATGATCCTTGTAATGATTCTGGATTAGTGGTGCTGGAAGAGCACAGCAGTTCAGGCAGCATCCGAGGAGCAGTAAAATCGACGTTTCGGGCAAAAGCCCTTCATCAGGAATGATCCTTGTAAGCTGTATGGTTATGTTGGCGTGTGGCTGCTCTGGAAGGTCTGCACACCCCGATCAAAGCACAGACATGCCCATCTCCAGTTGGAGAAGCCGTTGTTTTGCATCGACCTTTAATGTGCTCAGTGGCAGGAAAAAATATGGGAAACATAGAATACCATAATAAAAAAAAATTGCAGCTGACACAAAACCTGGAAGGTGTTGTGAACTGTGAGGAGGATTGTATAGAGCTTTTCAAAAGGGCACAGACAGGTTGGGAGAACAGGCAGCCACTAGCTGTAAGAGTATTAGATTACTAATAGAGCTCTAACTGCTGAAATCTGCCTTTATTTGGAAACTTGTCTTGATCTAATAGTAAAGAGGGAAAATAAGATGTAGAACACTGTATTGAAAGGTGGTAGAGTCAAAGGAAAAGAAAGTTGACATTTATAAAGAGCTTTCCTGCAGCAAAAACAGTTAGGACTTTGATAGTTCTTTGTGAGAAACTGCTTGTGAGAGGATGGAACATGGATTTCTTTCTGAGCTAAGGAACCATAATGTGTAAAACATTGAGATACTGCAGTAACCACTATAAGTACATGTTCAATGCTAACAATTGCCATGTAAACCTTGGAAAGAGAAAGTTAATGTTTCAAGTCCCTTGTGACTTTCTTCAGAACTCTTCAGTTCTTCTTAGACGTGAGACGTTAACTCCGTTTCAGTCTCCACTGATGCTGTCAGACCCATTAACTTTCTCTGGCATTCTGTGTTTCTGATTTCCAGCATCTGCAACTATTTTACTTTTATGGCTCAGAAATATATTCTTGGTAAGCCATGAGAAACAAGCTCAAACATGAATCACAATGATTGGAGAAAGGCAAAGGTAACAAGCAAAAATAATTGAGTAACAAGCAAGATTAAAAAGAAAAGCCTGTATTTGTTTCTGTATGACAGCAAGAAACCATCCAAGATGAAACAAAAATCAAAACAAGAGACAACGGAAAGGGGGAGAGAGAGGAGAGCAGAGAAGAAAAACTGAAAGATGATTTCTATTTCCAATGAGGGAAATAGAAATATTGTTAGAATCAAGGAAGAGGCTTAGAAATTGACCCTAAAAAGTTACTGACCTGAAGACTGGGAATAGACTTCTTCAAAGGAGGACAAACGTATTGATTAAGAGGGAGAAAATAGAATATGAGAGGAAGATTGTGGGGAATATCTAAACCTATTGCACAAATCTCTGCAAACATGCGAAGAGAAAGAGGTTAATGAAGACAAATGTAAGTCTCCTATGTTGAGAAACCGGGCGTGTTATAATGAGTACAAAGAGATGACTGGCAATTAACTGCATTCTTTGATTTCGCATTCACTAAAGGATGACACAAATAGCATCTCAAAAGTGCTGGGAAACAAAGGGTGTCATAAGAGGGAGGAACAGAAGGAAATCAGTTTTAGTTGGGAAACAATGGGATTAATCCCCAGCCCCTGAAAAATCTACATCTCAGAGCACTTGAGGAAATGGTCCGGCAAATAGTGGATGCATTAATGATCCTATTTCAAGATTCTAGAGTCTGGAACAACTTCTATGGATTGGAAATTTGTGAATGTAACCCCAATTCTTTTAAAAAATGGGAACACCGAGAAAGCAAGCAGCTATCAACCAATTTGCCTAATATCAATAGCAAGGAAAATGCTCGTGATCATTATATAAGATTTAATGTCAGTTCACCTGGAAAACAGTGACAGGATTGGACAGAGTCAGCATGGATTTATGAAAGCTTGATAAATATAGTCATAGAGCCAGACAGCATGGAAACAGACCCTTTGGTCTAGCCAGACCCAACACTCGCCGACCAGATATCCTGATCTGACCTAGTCCCATTTGTCAGTGTTTGGCCCAAATCCTGATAAATCCTTCTGATTTTTGCCCCATTCTAGTTGTCTTTTGAATGTTGTAATTGTACCAGTCTCCATCACTTCCTCTGGCAACTCATTCCACACACACTACCCTTTGCATGAGGAAGTCATAGAGATGTACAGCATGGAAACAGACCCTTTGGTCCAACTTCTCTATGCTGACCAGATATCCTCACCTAATCTAGTCCCATTTGCCAGCACTTGGCCCATATCCCTCTAAACCTTCCTATTCATATACCCATCCAGATGTCTTTAAATACTGTAATTGTACCAGCTTCCACCACTTCCTCTGGCAGCTCATTCCATACACTCGCCACCCTCTGTGTTAAAAAAATTGTACCTTAGGTCCCTCTTATATCATCCCCTCTCACCTTATGTCCTCTAGTTCTGGATGCCTCCAACCCAGGAAAAGACGTTGTCTATTTATTCTATTCATACCCCTCATGAATTTATAAACTTTTATAAGATCACCCCTCAGCATCAGATGCTCCAGGGAAAACAGCCCCAGCCGATTCAGCCTCTCCCTATAGCTGAAATCCTCCAATTCTAGCAACATTCTTGTAAATAATTTCCGAACCCTTTCAAATTTCACAACATCCGTCGTGTAAGAAGGAGACCAGAACTGCATGCAATATTCCAAAAGTGGCCTAACCAATGTCCTGTACACCCGCAACATGACCTCCCAATTCCTACACTCAATGCCCCGACCAATAAAGAAAAGCATACCAAATCCCACCTTCACTATCCTATCTATCTGCCACTCTACTTTCAAGGAAGTATGAATCTGCACTCCAAGTTCTCTTTGTTCAGCAACAGTCCCCAGGACCTTACCATTAAGTGTATAGGTCCTGCTCTGATTTGCTTTTCCAAAATGCAGCACCTCACATTTATCTCAATTAAACTCCATCTGCCATTCGTCAGCCCATTGACCCATCTGGTCAAGATCCCATTGTACTCTGAGGTAACCTTCTTTGCTGTCCACTACATCTCCTTGCAAACTTACTAACTATATTTCCTATGTTCACACCCAAATCATTTATATAAATATTGAAAAGCAGCACCGATCCTTGTGGGACATCACTGGTCACAGGCCTCCAGTCTGAAAAACAATCCTCCACCACCACCATCTGCCTATTTCAAGAGGGTCAACATCATCCCTGTGCCTAAGATGGCTCATGCAGCATGTCTCAATGACTACTGGCCAGTGGCCCTAACTTCAGTGGTCATGAAGTGTTTTGAAAGGCTGGTCATGACATTAATCAACTCCACATCCAAGGAGCAGGAAAATCGAAGTTTCGGGCAAAAGCCCTTCATTAGAAATAGAGGCAGGGAGCCTCCAGAGTAGATAGATAAAATGGGTGGGGGGGGGGGGGGGGGGGGGGGGGGGTTGGGGGCTGCTGGGGAGTAGGTAGCAAAGAGTACAATAGGTGAATGGAGGTGGGTATGGAGGTGGTAGGTCAGAGAGGAGTGTGGAGCGGATAGGTGGGAAGGGAGATTGGCAGGTAGGACAGATCAAGAGGCCTGTGCTGTGCAGGAAGGTTGGAAGGTTGGTTCCAACCTCGTAGTCCAGGAACCCCACACCGCCTGATTCTACCTCCTTCCCAAGATCCACAAGCCTGACCACCCTGGCCGGCCCATTGTCTCAGCATGCTCCTGCCCCACCGAATTCATCTCTACCTACCTCCAAACTGTCCTATCCCCCCTAGTCCAGGAACTCCCCAAATACATTCAAAACACCATCCACGCCCTCCACCTTTTCCAAGATTTCCGTTTCCCTGGCCCCCAACGCTTCATCTTCATCATGGACATCTAGTCCCTCTACACCTCCATCCGCCATGACCTGGGCCTCCAAGCCCTCCGTTGTTTCCTCTCCAGACGTCCCCAAAAGTACTGACACTCTCATTCGTTTGGCTGAACTGGTCCTCACCCTCAACAACTTCTCCTTTGAATCCTCCCACTTCCTCCAGACCAAAGGGGTAGCCATGGGCACCCGTATGGGCCCCAGCTATGCAAGTCTCTTTGTTGGTTACGTAGAACAGTCTATCCTCCATAGTTACACCGACACCACTCCCCACCTCTTCGTCCGCTACATTGATGACTGCATTGGCACCACCTCGTGATCCTGCGAGGAGGCTGAGCAGTTCATCAACTTCACTAATACATTCCACCCTGACCTTAAATTCACCTGGACCATCTCTGACACCTCCCTCCCTTTCCTGGAACCTCTCCATCTCCATTAATGACGACACTTACATTTTTTACAAACCCACCGACTCCCACGGCTACCTGGATTACACCTCTTCCTACCCGACTTCCTGCAAAAATGACATCCCATTTTCCCAATTCCTCCACCTCCGCTGTATCTGCTCCCAGGAGGACCAGTTCCACCACAGAACACACCAGAAGGTGTCCTTCTTTAGAGACTGCAATTTTCCTTCCCACATGGTTGAAGAAGCCTCCAACGCATCTCATCCACATCCCACACCTCCGCCCTCAAACCCCACCTCTCCAACCGTAAAAAGTACAGAACCCCCATGGTCCTCACCTTCCACCCTACGAACCTTTGCATAAACCACATCATCCAACGACATTTCCGCCACCTCCAAACGGACCCCACCACCAGGGATATATTTCCCTCCCCACCCCTTTCCGCTTTATGCAAAGACCGTTCCCTCCATGACTACCTGGTCAGTCCATGCCCCCCAACAACCTCCCCTCCCCTCCTGGCACCTTACCCACCACCACAGGAATCGCAAAACCTGCACCCACACCTTGGGTCCAACTGATCCCACATGGACTCCAGACTACATCCAAGGCCCCAAAGGAGCCTTCCACATCCATCAAAGTTTCACCTGCACATCCACCAACGTCAGTTATTCTATCTGTTGTTTCTGATGCAGTCTCCTCTACATTGGAGAGACTGGATGCCTCCTCGCAGACTGCTTTAGGGAACATCTCCGAGACACCCGCACCAATCAACCCCATCACCCCGTGGCCCAACATTTCAACTGCCCCTCCCACTCTGCCAAGGACATGTAGGTCCTGGGCCTCCTCCACCTCCACTCCCTCACTACCTGACGCCTGGAGGAAGAACGCCTCATCTTCCGCCTCAGAACACTTCAACCCCAGGGCATCAATGTGGACTTCATCAGTCCTCATTTCCCCTATCCCCACCTTTACCCCCAATTCCAACCTTCCAGCTCAGCACCATCCTCATGACCTGTCCTACCTGCCAATCTCCCTTCCTAACTATCTGCTCCATCCTCCTCTCTGACCTACCACCCCTCCCCTCCCCCCCACCCCCCCCCCACCCCACTTATCTCTCCACCATGGAGGCTTCCTGCCTCCATTCCTGATGAAGGGCTTTTGCCTGAAATATCGATTTGCCTGCTCCTCAGTTGCTGCCTGACCTGCTGTGCTTTTCCAGCACCACTCTGATCTAAATTGCCTAGATGATTTTAATCTTACTGCGAATCCTCTTTCAAGGTTGCCTACCTTGAAGAAGTTCTCCTCCTCTCTCTACAAGAATCTCAGTGAGTCTCTCTCTCTCACTGCAACCCCCAGGGCATCTCCTCTGCCCTGCAGCTTTTCAACCATGTACTGAAACAGACTCGCTACCACAGCCACATTTGCTTCCTCAGTGCTTGCTTCCGTAACCAACTGGTCCCACATGGACTCCAGACTACATTCAAACCAGCACAGTTTGGAACCAAACAGGACAACCAGACTATAGATTCAAAACCACTAGAAACGGCCTCCTTCTGGATCCTCTGCTCCACACTCACAGCAATGCACCGGCACCTAACCTCTCCACAGTCAGCCCTGCCTCAGCTGAGGACCACACTCTCTCAGAACTGCAAACAAGCCACTCTGTACTATGTTTTAAGAAGGAATTAATCAACTCCAGCCTCCCCACAACTCTTGACCCACTCCAATTTGTCTATCGGACCAACAGATCCATGTCACATGCCATATCACTTGCCCTTCACTTCTCTCTAGAACATCTTGACACCAAGAACAGCTACATAAGAATCCTACTCATTGACTACAGTTCAGCCTTCAACACTATTATCCCCTCGAGACTACTTATTAAACTAATTTCAGACTAAGCTCCACTCTCTGCAAGTGGATCCTCAGTTTTCTGATCCACAGGGCACAATCATTGAAAATTGGAGACAATATTATATCCTCACTAACACTCAACACTGGACCCATCTGGAGTGTGTACTCAGCTCCCTACTGTACTCAATGGATACCCATAACTGCGTTGCCAAATACCAGACTAATGCCGTTTACAAGTTCGCTGATGACACCACCATAGTCGGTCGAATCTTTGATGGCGACGAAACAGACTACAGACGGGAAGTGGAAGACCTGGAAAAATGGTGCACTGAGAACAACCTAGCACTCAATGCCAGCAAAACCAAGGAAACCATTATTGATTTTCGGCAGGATGGTACTCATGTCCCCCTACACATTAACAGCACAGAGGTGGGATAGTGGAGAGTGACAAGCTCCTAGGAGTGGTCATCAACAACAAGCTTTCTTGGACTCTTCATGTGGACGCACTGGTTACAAAGGCCCAACAATGTCTCTTCCTCCTCAGCAGCTGAGGAAATTTGGCATGATGGCAAATACCCTTGCAAGCTTTTATAAGTGCACTATTGAGAGCATTCTGTCTGGACGTATCACTACCTGGTATGGCAACTGTACCATTCAAGATTGGAGATGGTTACAGAGAGTGGTGAACTCTGCCCTGACAATCACAAAGGCCAACCTCCCATCTATAGAATCCATCTACCAGGCCCACTGTCCAGGAAAGGCCCCCAGCATTCTCAAAGATCCATCCACCCTGGCAGTACTTTTCTACAGCCTGTATCAATGGCGAGAAGGTACAGAAGCCTGAGCACGTGCATCAGCCGGTTTTGCAACAGTTTCTATTCTACTGCTATTAGAATACTGAATAGATTCTCAAACTCTTCACATTCGCCTGTACCTCTGTTTTTGTTTTTGCCACTGTTTCCCTGTTATTTACTATCTATGCTACTTAACTCTGTGCTCTGCCTGTATAGCTCACAAGACAAAGCTTTTCACTGTGCTTCTGTACATGTGACAATAAATTCAATTCAATTCTACCTTTTTGAGCCAGTTCTATATTCAATCATCTAGTTCTTCCTGTATTCCATGAGACCTTGCTAACCTTGCTAACCAATCTCCCATGAAGAACCTTGTCGAACATCTTTCTGAAGTCCATATAGATCACATCTACCGTCCTGCCCTCATCAATCCTCTTTGTTACTTCAAAAAACTCAATCAAGTTCATGAAACATGATTTCCCATGCACAAAGCCACGTTGGCTATCCCTAATCAATTCTTGCCTTTCCAAATACATGTAAATCCTTGTCCCTCAGGATTTCCTCCACCTGTGGCTATTGTCAGTACAAACATTTCAGGGACAGGCCCAGCGATCACTTCCCATAAAGCTCTCAGGTCCTGGGGATTTATCCATGTTAATGCTTTTCAAGACATCCAGCACCTCCTCCTCCGTAATATGGACATTTTTCAAGATGTCACCATGTATTTCCCCTCTCAGCTGAAACCTATGCCCTCAAGTTTTGGACATCCCCAACTCTGAGGAAAAAGACTTTGGCTATTCACCCTATCCATGCTCCTCATGATTTTACAAATCTCCATTAGGTCACCCCTCAGCCTCCAACATTCCAGGGAATAAAGCCCCAGCCTAGATAGTCTCTCTGTCTAACTGAAACCCTCCAATCCCAGCAACTTCCTTTGTAAATCTTTTCTGCACCCTCTCAAGTTTAGCAACAACCTTTCTATAGACGGGTAAGCAGAATTTTACACAATATCCTAAAAGGGGCTTCACCAATGTCTTGTACAGTTGCAACATAATATTCTGACTCCTATACCCAATGTTCTGACCAATGAAGGTAAGTGTGCAAAATGCTTTCTTCACCACCCTGTCTACTTGTGACTCCACTTTAAAGGAGCAATGCACCTGCACCCCTCGATGTCTTTGTTTGGCAACACTCCTCAAGACCTTACCATTAAATGTATAAGTCCTTCCCTGATTTGCCTTTTCAAAATGCAGTACCTCATGTTTATCTAAATTAAACTCCATTTGTTACTCCTCAACCCAATGGCCCATCTAATCAAAGTCCCATTGTACTCTGAGATAGTTTTCTTCACTGTCCACTCCACTACCTATTTTGGTGTCATCTGAAAATTTACTAACCACACCCCCTAGATTCATATCCAATCATTTACATAGTTGATAAAAAGCAGTGGACCCTGGATCAATCCTTACGACTGGTCACAAGCTCCCAGACCAAAAACCAACTCTCTACTATCAGCCTCTGTCTCCTACCTTCAAAGCAATTTGTACTCAATTGGCTAGCTCACCTTGGATCACAGGTGATCTAACATTACTAACTAGTCTATCAAGCAGAACCTTGTTGAATGCTTTTCTGACATCTACGGGTCTACCTTCATCAATCTTCTTTGTCACCTCTTCAAAAAATTCAATTAAGTTAGTGAGGCATGTTGACTATCCCTAATCAGTCTTTGCTTTTACAAATGCATGCAAATCCTTTCCCTCCAAATCCTTTCCAACAACTTACCTACCATTGATGAAAGACTTACTGGTCTACAGTTCTCTGGCTTTTCCTAACAGCCTTTCTTAAATAATGGCACCATAGGAGCCTAGCTGCAGTTCTGACACCTCACCCGTGGCTGTCCATGATACAAATATTTCAACAAAGAGCCCAGCAATCATTTTCCGTAGCTTCCCAGAAAGGTCTGGGAAACATCTAATCATGTCCTGGAGATTTATCAAACATTATGCATTTTAAGACCTGTGACACCTCCTCTTCGATAACATGAGCTCTTTTCGAGTCATTACTGTTTATTTTCCCAAGTTCCCTAGCTTCCATGTCCTTCTCCACAGTAAATTCTGATGTGTGTGACAATGCTTCCCCTTTAACAAGCTTATTTTTTCCTTGAGGTTTGAGTTTAAAGAGAGTTTGTAAAGGCAGAACTAGCAAATTGTCTACCAAAGGCAGGGGAGTGGCCAGTTCTCCCAGTTCAGGTTTCTTCTCGTTTTGTTTAGTTGGAACTGTGAGAAGCTGCTGCAGTTTTGAAAGGTTCCAAGCTTCAGCAGATGGTTCCTAACTGGCTTCCAATCTCTTTGGAAGTTGTTTCCTCCTTCCTGTAAGAACCTGAACTTAAATAACCTTTTGCCAAAGGGTGTGTTTATAGGCTGTTGCAGGAATTGGAACAGCTGCTTAGTTAAATTGTATTTAGTTGGTTGGGTTTTCAAAAGTTAAGTTATTCCAAATTCTGCTTGCTTTTTGTTCTGCTGAAGTGGTTCTGTCCTTTTCTTTTTGCTAGGACGATTCTGTCTTTTTCTCTCTCCTCTGGTTTTAATCATAATTCAAACTTTCATTTCTTTTTCTCTTTTTTCTCTCTCTTTTGCCTCTAACTCAAGCTGCTTAATTTTCAATTGAATTTTAGCCATTTCCAAATATTCTGATGGAGCTTCCAGGAAATTTAAATGCGGAACCATTGCTGTAATCATCTTGCCTTTTCTCACAGATGAAAGCAACTCCAATTCCAGCTTGTCTGCCAATTCCAGCAGCAGCTTTATCTTGATCACTTTTTGAAATGTCCCCAAAGTCACTTCTTCCACCCCAAACAAAAGCAAAATGTATTGAAACATGAACAAAAGAAAACCAAATTTAGAATAACAACTATCTGAAAACCCAACTGACTTGATTACAGCAACTTAATTGAGCTGCTGTTCCAATTCCCACAACATCCCATAAACACACCCCTTGGAAAAAGGTAAATTCAAACTCCAATTCTTACAGGAAGGAGGAAACAACTTTCAAAGAGATTATAGAAAGAAAACCAGTCAGGAACCATCTTCTGAAGCTTGGAACCTTTCTCCACTGCAGCAGCTTCTCACTGTTTCAACTAAAAGAAACTAGAAAAATCCTGAACTGGGAAAACTAGCTGCTCCCCTACCATTTGTAAAGTAGACAATTTGCTACCTCTGCCTTTGTGACTTCTCTTGAAAAAAATTAAGGACAAAATAATCTTATTAAAGGAGCCACATTGTCACATGTGAAATATTCATTTACTATCTCTCACATCTATTGATTTTTTTCAAGGATGTAACTAGTAGAGTTGATAAAGAGGAACCAATGAATGGGATTTATTTGGACTTCTCGAAGGCTTTTAATTAGGTGATGCATAAGAGACTAAAATGTAAAATTAAAGCACATGCGACTGGGGATATGTACTGACATGGATAGAAAAATGATTAGACAGGAAACAAAGAGTAGCAATAAATGTTTCTTTTTTCTAGTGACAGGCTGTGACTAGTGGTGTATCACAGGGATCAGTGCTTGGACTGTGGATATTCACCATATACATCAGAAATTTTGATGAGGGAACTAAATGTAATGTTTGCAGGTGACCCAAAGCTGGATGGGAGGATGAGCTGTGAGGAAGATACAAAGATGCTTCAGCCTGTTTAGACAAGTTTAGTGAGTGGGCAAATGCATAACTGATGAATTATGATGTGGATAAATGTAGGTTATCCACTTTGGTAACTAAAACAAGAAGGTAGATTATTATCTGAATGGTGGTACATTGGGAAAGAGGGAGGTGCAATGAGACCTCAATGTCCTCATACATTAGTTGCTGAAAGTAAATTTGCAGGTGCAACAGGTGGTGAAAAAGGGAATTGATGTGTTTGCCTTCATAGCAAGAGGATTTGGGTAGAGGAGCAGAGTTATATTACTGCAATTGTACAAGACTTTGAGAGCACATTTAGAGGATTGCGTGCAACTTTTGCCTTCTTTATCTGAGGAATGTTGTTATGTCAATGGAGGGAATGCAATAAAAGTTTGCCAGACTGATTCCTGGGAATGGAGGACAGACATATGAAGCAAAATTGGATCTGATAGCATGATATTTAGGGTGTAGGTTTGCTCGCTGAGCTGTAGGTGTGATATCCAGACATTTCATTACCTGGCTAGGTAACATCATCAGTGGAGACCTCCAAGTGAAGCAAAGCTGTTGTCTCCTGCTATCTATTTATAACTTTCTCCTGGATGGGGTTCCTGGGATTTGTGGTGATGTCATTTCCTGTTCGTTTTCTGAGGGGCTGATAGATGGCATCTAGCTCTATGTGTTTGTTTATGGCATTGTGGTTGGAGTGCCAGGCCTCTAGGAATTCTCTGGCGTGTCCTTGCTTAGCCTATCCCAGGATAGATGTGTTGTCCCAGTCGAAATGGTGGGTTTTTTTTTCATCCGTGTGTAGGGCTATGAGGGAGAGAGCATGATATTCACTGGAGTTGAGAAGAATGAGGCAGATTTCATAGAAACTAACAGAATTCATAGCAATAGACAGGGTGAATGTAGGAAGGATATTCTCGATAACCAGGGAGACTAGAATCAGAGTTAGAGTCTAAGTATAGGAGGTCAGCCATTTAGGACTGAGATGAGGAGAAATTTCTTCATGTGGTGTGTGTGTGTCTGTCTGGAGTGGGGGGTTGTGAGTGTGACAGAGAGTGTATGTGAGTATAGAGTGTCAAAGTCTGTGGGGGGGTGGTCCATGTGGGAGTGTGTGTGTCTGTAGGAGTATGTGTGACATGCACACAGGTACACACACACACTCCTACAGACAAACACACTCCCACACTCACACATGCACCCCCTCCCCCACAGACTTAGACACTCTACACTCACAAACGTAGACATATGCGCTCTCTCTCACACTCACAACCCCCCATCCCAGACAGACAGACAGACACACGCCCACACACACAAAAACCCACATGCGCGAATATACACATACATTTGTGGGGTGAATTTGTACTTGCAGAGTTACATTGTACTTTGCTCAAAAACTGCATGAATCCATGTAAGACTCTGTTCACTTACTTTTTAGATTAGAATCAGTCTAAACATTATGGCACAGACAGTGAACACAGGGGGCTAACACCTTCAACATCTCAACACCTTATCTGCACTGACACCAATTGTTACAGTTAACCTGAGAAGAGAACTATTTTAAAAAGTTTTGTGATTTACATACGAAAGAAGTGAAACTATCATGGTCATTCTAACAGATGAGAGTCTCAACAAACAATCAAGGTATTTTTCAATGTATAATTTCAGTTACATCATACTGTAAACATTTGTTATAAATTCTGTGTCTTACAATTGTATACTCCACAACCACCTGATGAAGGAGTGGAGCTCCAAACATTAGTGCTTCCACTTAAACCTGTCGGACTATAACCCGGTGTTGTGTGATTTTTAACTGTTTTCAAGAAGTTAGAGTTAGGGCTAAAGGGTTTTGAACAGAGAACGTGAAACCAAGCTTCTGAATTGGATGACCAGTTGCAATGGTATTGACTGGTGGAGCAGGTTTGAAAGACTGAGTAACTTTCTGCTATTCCTAATTTCTATGTTTCTAACAAGAAAAGTCACGAATCATTCTACATCCAGAATAATAAATAAAATATATAGCCCTTGTAGGTTGTAAATACAGCCTATGTTATTGTAACAATCTTACCGAGAAGTTTGTAAGCTTGTTCTGAATTTACTCTATTTATAGTACAGTGTTCTCATGATTGATCTTTATTCCAATCTGTATTTTGACCATTAGGGTCCTGAGCTTCTAAAGCAAAACACATGGTAAGTGAAATTTTAATGCAGCAAAAAATTAACTTAGATCAGAAGAATACAACATAAAAGGTATAATTGCAAAGGAGGTGCAGGAGAACAGGAACCTGTTTGTTATACATGCACAAAGCAGTGAATGTGACAGGGCAGGTTAAGAATGTGGTTAATAAAGCATTGGCTATGGAGAGACTCAGAATGCTTTGTACACTTAAAAATCTTTCCATGCAGCAAAGAATTCTGATTTAGTTAAAGAATGTAATTTAAAGTCTCAGGCCGAGAAATGCAAACACCCAAACATGGACCACTGGGGGGTAAGACACAAGGCAGAATGTACAATATGAAATTCATGCTAGAAACTGGTTAATATGAATCATGTAAGAGGGAAGTACACAGCCTATTTCTCACACCTCTCATTTACAGAGTGTTAGTTTCAGGGAAATGCACAGTGACTGGAAATAATCAAAAAACCTCATGACAAGTTCCGATGTCGACATTTTGCTGCAAACATTTCAAAAAGATTTGTCAAATTATCTGATCCAACATTGGTATCCCTCGTGCACCCATTGAACAGGAGGAAGGAGACCTTCATGCCCTACATGGGGCAGAAGACATTGTGGGTGACCCTTCATTTGCAGTGAGAGAAAATTGCTGACATGGTCAATGTATGAATGTTACTTCCAAGGATTTAGCTTGAATGCTGGAAAAGGTTGAATGATCTTAGCAGTGTTGTCAAGGTAAGACTCTTTCCTCGCTCTTCCCTCATCACCTGCACCACTCACAACACTATCCTCTCCATATTCCTAACCTCATGTAACCATCACAACACACTTCATTCACCTATTTCCACACTCTGCATTTTCAACTTGCACCAGATTTGCAGCCTTTACCTTCTGGCACCTCATATGTGGCACTCAACAGTTGTCCAATTCCAACAAGATGTGCACAACCCTGCAGCAAACATCTCCCATACTTGCAGGACAAGGTTTTTTAAACCATGAGATATGAACTATTGAACAGAGGAAGCAGTGTTCACCAGAATGCCTTTCCCACTGAAGGAAGACAACATTGCCATCATGGGCAGGGAGTGCAAATCATAGCCGTGGTGTGTGACAATGCTTGCGGAAGAGGAGGCCACCTTTCCAGAAGATGCAGACCAATCTGAGTGTAGCACTCACTTGGTGTGAGATCAGCAACAAGTTTACAAAATAACCTAGAGAGGAGGGGACCTACAGACTGTGAATAACTGGGCTCAATTGTGCGGGATGTCTGAGAAGGAGAGAGGAAGCAGCGAGGATCAACTCCGGTTGAGGTCAAATACTAATTGCTGAAAAAGACTTTGTCACAAAATGTGTAGACTCAAGGTTCATCAAAGCCTAATAAGAAATGCTGGGTCTGCTGGGCAGTCTGTTGGAGGGCACTTAATGACTTGGAATATGAAGTGTGAATGCCAAATTTTCAAAATGCCAAGAATGATTTTGAAGGCATAGTTTCCGATCCAGGTTACAAGCATAGATCACAAAATGTTCTGAGGGATTAGTAACTTAAATGCAATAAATAATGAATATCTTAATCTGAAAAGTTAATTGATATTTTTAGTAAATCGATATTTTTGTAAATTAGGAGCCCAGAAGTAAACAGTAGCATGAATCTTCTCAGCAGTGACATGACATTACAACCATTTAATGTTCACAACATATGCAAAGGAATACAATGTGCAAATTAAACTGATCCCTGAGTTCTGACCACATTAACATTGAACAAGGAAATGGAAAAGACACAAATAACCTGCTGCTCTTCTTGACAACAGCTCAGGATCAGCTCATAAGAGCATAAGAACTGAAAGCAGGAGAAAGCAAGTCCACCCCTTGAGCCTACTCTGTTATTTAATCCAATCAGATCTGATCTCATCTCGGCCTCAACTTCACTTTCCTGATCACTCCCCATGACCCTTCAACCCATTGTAGCGCAGGACTCTCAGATTTTCATGACAGCTCATCACTGATACTTGCAACCTTCTGGAACGAGACCATCCTTCCACTTTCTCAGTTAGGAAAATGTTGCCAGTGGCCATCATCAAAGTTACTGTCATTGGAAAACCATTCCCAGCTGTGGCTCCATCTCTTCTAGAGGTTGTGACTTCCTCCCTCTGCATGGAGCAAAAGCACTGGTTTATGAGTGTTAGAAATGGCTGACAGAGGCAGAGTTAGAAATCACACAACACTAGGTTAATGAACCGAAACCTGCAAACCTGTCTGAAAGATAAAAGACTCAGCAGCAATCTTGGTTTGTTCAATATATCATATCAGTTGCATGACACTGTAATCTTTTGCTATAAAATCTCTACCTCATGATCCTGTTCCACAGCTACCTAATGAAGGAACAGCACTCCCAAAGCTAGTGCTTCCAAATAAACCTGATGGACTATAACTTGGTATTGTGTAATTTTTAACTTTGTTGACCCCAGACCAACACAAGCACATCCATATCATGAGAGAGAGATGGAAGACAGCATTTGCGTAGCACGGGTATAAGTTATTATTGAGAGCGGGCTAGAGGATGAGTGTGAGTATTGACTGCTCAGTTGAGATGTGCAGAGGTACCTGGAGAGAGAGCAATGAATAGATTTACAAGGTGTTCTGGTCTGAGGAGAGTACAGGAGGAAGGCTGGGAATTTCAGAGAGTGTGACTCCTGGGAATGGTCTGAGTTTCTTGATCCCCGTGGTGCTCTGGCTCCAGGTTGAAAAGACACATTCCTGCTGCTGCCTTCCTTGGCCATTACTGACTTTGGTTTGAGAGTATATCCTCTATCTTTCACACTTGGGAGAGGTTACTTTACTCTGAACCCTCAGATCCCATAGCAGGAACTCAGGTAAGAATCCAGGATTGCCACAGGCCTCAGAAATATACATGGATGCAGTCTAATGTCTACTAGGGTCCCTTTAATCCAAAATCTTCCTTTGACACATGCTGTTTACCCTTTCAGGCCAGGGAACCCAGAAGCAGGATCATAATACCATGAATCAATTAAAGAGCAAGAGATTTGAACACGTTCTTCATTCACCACTGGTCCTGCCATTGCAGTCGGACTAACCATTGAAACTCCACCCCCTCAACTTCTACCTTTAGTATCTCCTTTCAGTGCAGCAATGGATAGTCCATTGACGTTTGCACAATATTCATGAAACTTAAATCTGAATGTAACATACATTTGTTAAAACAGACATTCTGTATCAGAATCACTTGCAACCTCAATAGTTTCAGAGCTCCTCTAAATCTCTGTTCCAAATTCCATTGATCCTTTTCACACCATGAGTGGTTTCATAATTTCGGTAAGAAGGTTTTGTGTTGATTCATAAAAGTTAGTTGATATTGCAGTCTGCTGTGTTGGTGCTTTCATCACTTTTCTGTGCAGCTATCGGTATTTCAGTTAAAATCTATCTTTCAGCGTGAAGATGCTTTGTCTCATTTACCCGAAGTGAAAATGCAAGCAGTGCAGCGAGTTGGGCAGCGAGCTGACTCAGTGAACAGCAGGGAGTTTGGGGAGACTTCTCGCTGCACTACAAACCGACTAATGAAAGAATGATCGGAAAATGGGAATGAAAGCAGCAAGTAAGCAGCATGGCTGTAGGATGCAATAATCCAACAAGCATAAGTATGAGCAAGCAGTGCCACAACTTAACAGAAGCTGCTCATGACTGAAATATAGGTTTGTAAAGCTCACATCCTCACCATGGCAACTAGCTTATCTGCTTGGCCAAAATAATTCTCAAGCATGAAAATAAAGTTAGAGAATTGCAAAATACAATTATTCGATCCATCAGTCTTTACAATTACGAAAAGAAAATTTGCAGCTAAATCATTCTTGACCCCCCCCCTCCCCACTGTGTTGCCATGAGTAATCTTCCACTTCCAAGCCTTCAAAAGCTGTCATTTTTTGAAATACCTATTGAGTGTAATTTCACATCAGATTTTTGTCATATACTCTTTAAGTGCCCAGTCATGATGTCATGACTTATTAAAGAAAATGTTCTACACGATGAAATAAAATATGTAACTTGTAAAAGCTCTTGATTATATTGAAAGCTAATTACCACTTCTGTTGTTTCATGTTTGCCAATGAAACATTTCCAATATCACATTCTAAACTGCAGTCTTCTTTTTATCATTATCCAATTATAGATTATCACTTGGCTTGTCACAACCCTATTATATGGGTACATCAGAAACTAATATGATCTGTGTAGAGCTGGGTAACTTTGAGAAAGAGATACAAGTTTCCAGTTTTTAACTGATAGAATGGCCCACCAAGAAAATTGATCTGTCTTAAAAGTTTTACCTTAACCAACAAATAATGAACCCACTTGAGTAAAGACTATTTTCTTTTTGTAGGCAATATATGGATTCGATGGGAATGAGCACCCTCCTTTCATGCCTATTACACATTACCCTCTTCATGGAAATCCTTTTGAAAAACAGCCCATGGTTCTCAGCTGCCAGTGGTTCTCGAAAACCCACTTTACTGAGTCATCACTTCGAGTGTATGTTTCCTGGTTTCCTCAGCTTTAGGAGAATTTCTTAAATTAACCAGTAGAAGTAAAGCCTGTTCTGCTGATTATTCATGCAAGACAATTGATCCAAGACAAATCTCTAGATCGCTGCAGGATGTGACCCTCTCAATCCTGCATCTAACTGCAGTAATCCTGACAGAGTAGCAGCCATTTCTCTCTAATGACCAGACAAAACTGCTGTTGTCTGTGCTTGTTGTGTCACTGGTATAGCTAAGCCTGCAACTTGATCTCAAAAATGGCTTCCTTCACTCCTTCCCCACAATGTTAAAAACATACATTCAAATACATTCACCTTTCATTCCAATTCCCTTCCACCTTCAAAGTAGATTTTACAATTTATGATGCAAATATTTTCACCTTGATACTATGAACACCTTCTGGGAGTATGGGAGCACCAGAGTTTATTCATGCTGAACTCAGACAACAGCTATTCTCACTAATGTGAAAGACCCTGCATGTAGATCTCAGTAAAACAATCTAAGCTTTGCTTTCATGTCTAACAATCAGACTGCCCAAGCTTAATATCGATATATTTGAGAACAGATCATATTTAATGATTCATATTTTATATGAGTGAAATTGATGGTTAGTGGATTGTAATGTAACATAAGATAATGGAAGCAGTTGGTTTGAGGAACAGGAAAGCAGATCTAAAGTTATTGTAATTCAAAGGATGACTTATGTTTATTTAGACAGGTCAGAGTTGATGTCTGGAAGCAACTTTGAGATTAGCATGATTTGGAGATGCTGGTGTTGGACTGGACTGTACAAAGTTAAAAATCACACAACACCAGGTTATAGTCCAACAGGTTTAATTGGAAACACTAGCTTTTGGAGCGCCACTCCTTCATCAACTGGTTGTGGAGTACACAATTGTAAGACACAGAATTTATAGCAAAAGTTTAGTGTGGTGTAACTGAAATTATACATTGAAAAATACCTTGATTATTTGTTGAGTTTTTCATCTGTTAGAATGACCATGATAGTTTCACTTCTTGCATATGTAAATCACAAAACAAAGAAGGTGTCAACTTGGACCCCCAACGGAGGGCCGCTGCCCTGGGCTTGACATGTATGCTCAAACCATCAGGAAATAAATAAATTCCAGATTCACAACCATTCATAACGCAATGCCATCCAGGCTCTCAAAACCAATCACAAATTGTCATCAAACCAAGAAGATAAAGGAGGAGCCATCGCCATTCAGAATACAACAGACTACAGCAAGGAAGCATACCAACAACTAAACAACCAGGAGCACTACAAGCAACTACCGGCCGATCCGACCAAAGAACTCACCCGTGAACTAAACACATTGATCAGGACTTTGGATCCAGTCCTTCAGAATTCCCTATATGCCCTCGTCCCACGTACTTCTCGCGTAGGTGACTTCTACTGCCTTCCAAAGGTACACAAAGCCAATACACCAGGATATCCCATCGTATCAGGCAATGGGACCCTGTGTGAGAACCTCTTTGGCTATGTTGAAGGCATCTTGAAACCTATTGTACGGGGGATCCCCAGCTTCTGGCGTGACAGTACAGATTTTTTACAGAAACTCAGGACCCACAGACCAGTCGAACCGGGAACATTCCTCATTACAATGGATGTTTCCGCACTCTACACCAGCATCCCCCACAATGATGGCATCGCGGAAACAGCCTCAGTACTCAACACCAACAACTGCCAATCTCCAAACACCATTCTACAACTCAGCCGCTTTATCCTTGATCACAACACCTTCACCTTTGACAACCAGGTCTTCATCCAGACACATGGAACAGCCATAGGGACCAAATTTGCACCCCAATATGCCAATTTTTTTATGCACAGGTTTGAACAAGACTTCTTCTTTATGCAGGACCTCCATCCAACATTATGCACCAGGTACACTGATAACATTTTCTTCCTCTGGACCTATGGCGAGGAGTCACTGATAAAACTACACAGTGACATCAACAAGTTTCATCCCACCATCACACTCACCATGGACTACTCGCGACTATCTGTCTCATTCTTGGTCACATCATCTCCATCAGGGATGGACACCTCAGTACCACACTCCACCGCAAACCCACAGACAACCTCACAATGCTACACTTCTCCAGCTTCCACCCAAACATATTAAAACAGGCATCCCCTATGGACAAGCCCTACATATGCACACGATCTGCTCAGATGAGGAGGAATGTGACGGACACCTGGAAGTACTCAGGGATGCCCTCATAAGAATGGGGTATGATGTTCAACTCATCGACCGCCAGTTCCGACGTGCCACAGCAAGGAACTGTAATTACCTCCTCAGGAGACAGACACGTGCTGCAACCGACAGGGTACCCTTCATTGTCCAGTACTTCCCAGGAGCTGAAAAACTACATGAAAAACATGTTCTTCGCAGCCTGCAATATGTTAACAATGAGGATGAGCACCTCGCCAAGACCTTCCCCACACCTCCACTGCTCACCTTTAAACAACCACCAAACCTCAAACAGATCATTGTTCGTAGCAAGCTGCCCAGCTTTCAGGACAACTCCATACAACCCTGTAATGGTAGGCGCTGCAAGAAGTGTTACAGTGTGGACATGGATACCACCACTATACATGGGGACACCTCCCACCATGTACGTGGCAGGTACTCATGTGACCCAGCCAATGTTGTCTATCTTATACGTTGCAGGCAAGGATGCCCTGAGGCATGGTACATTGGGGAAACCGAGCAAAGACTATGGCAACGGATGAATGGGCACCGCACAACAATCAACAGACAGGAGTGTTCCCTCCCAATTGGGGAACATTTCAGCGGTCCAGGACATTCGGACCTCAGATCTTGGGGTGACCATCCTCCAAGGCAGACTTCGGGACAGGCAGCAGCCGAGCAGAGGCTGATAGCTAAGTTCGGTACCCATAGGGAGGGCCTCAACTGGGACCTTGGGTTCATGTCACATTATAGGTGATGTCACTGCACTACACACACACACAGACACTCCTACATACACACACATGCACTTCTATACGTACACATACACACAGACGCACATATACACAGACACTCACACACACTCCTATAGACACACACACTCCCACATTCACACATGCACCCCCTCACAGACTTAGACCACTTTACACTCACACACACATATGCATTCTCTCTCACAGACACTCACAGCCCCCCGCCCCAGACACACACACACACACACACTCCTACAGACACACACACTCCCACACTCACATATGCACCTTCTCACAGACTTAGACACTTTACACTCACATACACACACATATACACTCTCTCTCACACTCACAACCCCCAACCCCAGACAGACACACACACACAAACCCACATGCACACATATACGTTTGTGGGGTAAATTTGTATTTGCAGAGTTACATTGCACTTTGCTCAAAAACTGCATGAATCTATGTAAGACTCTGTTAACTCACTTTTCGATTAGAATCAGTCTAAACATTATGGCACAGGCAGGGAACACAGGGGGCTAACACCTTCAACATATTACCTGCACTGACACCAATTGTTACAGTTAACCTGGGAATATAACTTTTGTGATTTACACATGAAAGAAGTGAAACTATCATGGTCATTCGAACAGATGAGAGACTTAACAAACAATCAAGGTATTTTTAAATGTATAATTTTAGTTACATCACACTGTAAACTTTTGCTGTAAATTCTGTGTCTTACAATTGTGTCCTCCACAACCACCTGATGAAGGAGCAGCACTCTGAAAGCTAGTGCTTCCAATTAAACCTGTTGGACTATAACCTGGCATTGTGTGATTTTTAACTTTGAGATAAGCAATAAGAGAGCGTGGGAGAGAGAAAATCAAACAGTATCCTTAGATTATCTATTAACTGTTGACTTGTAGCAATCTAGCAATGGGATCATGCTGATCTGGGGAGTCCACAATGGTGACGTGCTTAAAGCAAGGTAGAGGGTTTGCCTAGCTAGATGCTCATGAAAGGACTCAGAGAAATCCCAAACCTCAAAATAGCAATGACACTTAAAGAACGCAAATCATCTATGAGAATAGAATTTGAGACTGTTCCTCTTGGAGAGAAGAAGGCTGAGAAAAGTTTTGGTAAGAGTTTCAAAATCATGAGTGAGGTAGATAGTACAGATCAGAATATGCTGTTTCACTGGTTATAAAAAAGGATAAGATGTCAAAGGCTTAAAATGATATCCTTACCTTTTCAAAAAAAAAGAAAGTTACTGGAACCTTTCGAAAGTATAATGTGATAAGGATTGTTACTCTCATCCGATATGAGATTTATATATCTCGACCTTGCTGTCATATGGTATTTGCAGTTAGTTGAACTTGTTTTTGGATTTTTTATTTTTGCTTGGCAAATTGATCAGTCCCCATGAAATATTCTTGCCTTCAAGAAAGTATTTGTACCCAATAAGGCGGTTCTTATGTTAACATCCATAACATAAAAGCTAGATGTGGGTAACATATACTAAGAGACTTAATGGATGCTTTTTACACCTCCTCAAGTATAGAGGGTCTCTGATTTATGAACATCCACCTTACAAACACTAATGCTTATTGTTATGAAGATGTGGGGGCTACTGTACCTTTAAGAGAGTTGAAAAGCTAACAAGGGCTTCGAGAAGCACAGGGAGTCCGCAACAAGGTAAAAATGTAACATTTGGTTGAAACAACTTGCTAAGAGCAGTGCTGTCTGCATACAAAAACAAATTCAAATTTGGCCAATCAGTTTAACTTATGCCCCAAGATACCAAACTCTAATCAATTTTGAATTTGGTATTTTGATAATATCGAAACCAATGAAATGATCCAACATTTTGGGGTATTAGTATCAGACATTTTGAACAGTTACCCAGATTGGCACAGAGCAGCCAGCACCAACAACTGGAGAGATGGCTTGCAGAAAGATCTGCTCTCTTAAAGGTACTTTCATCTATCAAAGACCTGGGAAGCAGAAATCTATAGAGGACACTCAGCAAAGCTAACTGGTTTTGAAACATGATATTTTTTGTAACTCATAATCAGGAGTTTTATCAGACTAGTATTGTGGAGGGGAAGGTAAAAGATTGGATTAGAGAAAGGAGTTGCAAATAGTTGTTAGTTAATATTCTCTGTTAAACTTAAAGAAATAAAGGTTTAATTTTTACTTCAAATATTTACCTCTGGGATAGTTCTTTGCCTCTCAAATTTTTACAGATTACAGCATGAGGTGAATCTTATCTGTATGCTGGTTTAAATTAGCAGAGGGGTTTACCCCGTGTTGTAACATTATTAACATGATCCCATATATGATTTTAAAATTTCAAAACCCTACATACAAATACTTCCTGCATTCATGAACATCTGCTTTCCAATATTCTGCATTGTACTCCGACTTGCGAACAAATTGTCTTGTGAGCTGGCTCCAGAATAAAACCCATTCACAACCTGGAGACTGCCTGGACATATATGTTACAGATACAGGCATTTCAGTGTCTGGGTTAATGATAAACTATTTGGTTACAAGCAGTAGCATGTTTCCATCAGTGGATCGAACTTCAACTGGCCCTTGGTAAGGTAGACACTGAGTTCTTTATATTCTTATCCTGATATGGTGATATCAGTGTACATCCTTCAAATATACACTGCGTACTAACTGTGAGACATAACCCAACAATTGATGTATGTGCAAGTTAATAATGGCACAACAAAGCTGTTTGAATGCAAACAAGGCAAGCAACTATGTAAGTCCTTAATCACTTTATTTACAACAATGCAGCCACAGTGAATTCGGCAATTGTAATTGCTAAAAGCCAATGTCATTGCTCCTGTGACTGAAATTATTTGCTAAAGCTTTGTGATTTGCTAGAATTTGATGATTATTGTAAGCCATTGTCATATGCTCACTATTGACAGAGCTTATCTCATGTCACAAGCACAGCCCTATTGACATAAAGAGCTTACTCAGGGTGAATGTTCATGGACATGGGTCTATGTATTTAGATGCTGTTTCAATGACCAATGAACTCCTCTATCGAGAAACATAGGAAGACTCTGAAGGTTACGTGACATAAAATGTATTACAATTATAAATTATTTTTATAAATGATATCTTCAGATTATTAGATAATTTCTTTTAACTACTAGCAATTGTTCAAACTCAAGAGATATCATTATGTCCTGGAAAGCAGAGCCAGTTCAATGAGAGCTGCATCTATTTCTTCTGCACATTTTCTTTTTTCATGTATTCATGGACACAGGGCTTTGGCTGGAATGTAAGGGCTTTCATATCTCATTCTTTCTGGGCTCCATCTCCATCTACCTGCTCACTTCTCCCTACCCCACCCATCAATCCACAAGCTTGTCTCCAGCATAAATACCATAAATGAAACATTTCCTATCTGCAATTTGTTCTGATGAAGAGTCACTGGACTTAAAACACTAACTCTTGCTTTCTCCTTGCATATGCTGCCAGGCCTGCTGAGTTTTCCCAGCAATTTCTGATATTTTTTTCAGATTAGATTACATTACAGTGTGGAAACAGGCCCTTCGGCCCAACAAGTCCACACCGACCCACCGAAGCGCAACCCACCCATACCCCTACATTTACCCCTTACCTAACACTATGGGCAATTTAGCATGGCCAATTCATCTGACCTGCACATCTTTGGACTGTGGGAGGAAACCGGAGCACCCGGAGGAAACCCACACAGACACGGGGAGAATGTGCAAACTCCACACAGTCAGTCGCCTGAGGCGGGAATTGAACCCAGGTCTCTGGCGCTGTGAGGCAGCAGTGCTAACCACTGTGCCACTGTGCCGCCCACTTCTTCAGTGTCTACAGATTTTTGTTTCATTTTAGGTTCCAAATCAATGTTGCATCTGTGTTTCCTTCTCACTGTGGTAAATATTGCTGCTGGTCATTCAATGCTCTCAATAACATCTCATTGCCACAATAGTGTCACTGGAAATTTCAGGATGCACCTTAAATTTAAAGCCTCAGATGGCCAAATAGTGCATTGTTAGAATCTCCCATTTAGACCATATCATTTAATCATGTTGTAAAATGCAGATATTCTTCTAGAAGTCTGCATTTGCAAAAACTGTGATTTTACTAATATGGAATATAAGAAGTTAAGAAAGAAAGGCGGAAGAGGTCACCCAAGCTCTCTTGTCCAGTCTGTAATTCAATAAGGTCATGCCTGTTCTGATTGCTTCTTTAGCTTCACTTTCCTGCCTGTCCTCCATAACCACTGACTCTCTTATCCATCCCAAACTTGCCTAACTTAGCCTTGAATATATTTGATCACCTGGCCTCTGATAGGGCAGGGTTCCAAACCTTGGATAAACAAGTTTTGAAGATGTTGGACTCTGTAGGTCTACCTTTTTGGAATCATTGAAGAAGCATTTTTATCAGCACTTACTGAGATGAAAAAGGGCTCCAATTCCCAATGCTGTTTTTTCATCGACAACCTATCTCGGACTTCACATGTAGATGCGACAAGGCACTACAATGTCTCTTCTTCCTCAGGTGACTCAGGAAATTCCGCATGTCCATAAGGACCCTCAGCAACTTCTACAGATGCACCATTGAGACCATACTGTCTGGGTACATAATGACCTGGTACGGCAACTGCTCTGCCCAGGTCTGTAAGAAACTACAGAAGGTGGTGTGCATGGCCCAGACTATCACGGAACCCAATCTTCCATCCATGGGTTCCATTTACGCAGCTCGCTGCTGCAGAAAGTCCGCCAACATCATTAAAGACCCATCGTATCCTGGTATTGCTCTCCTACATCCTCTTCCATTAGGCAGAAGACACAAAAGCAGATTCAGGAACAGCTTCTTCCCTGCTGTTATTAGACTGATGAATGGACTCTCTAGCCTCAAGTAATGCTGACCTTACTAATGCTGCTATGGCCTTGTGCATGCACTGTGCTATGTAACCTGTATGTCTCTGTCTAAGTCTTTTTGACCTGTACATCTTTACTTACTATGTACTGCTCATAAAGAAAACTTTACACTGTACCTCAGTACACGTATCTGGTCAGCATGGACAGGTTGGACTGAAGGGTCTGTTTCCATGCTGTACAATCACACTTTCATTAGATTGGTCACAGTAAATAAAGGAGAAAAACTGGTGTATCTTTTGTGTAAAATAATTGTTTCCTCATTTGAAATAAAATTAGTTAATGCTTGGCGAATAATGTCAGTGCTTATTAATATAATAGTGCAACCATTAACTATGACAGCAATACAACATTACTCAAATTGATTTAAAACATCAGCTTATTACTTTCATAAATGGTGGGGAGAAATGCTGAACCATCACTACACAGGCTGAATAATTGTTGGCGATATTAGTTACTCATAATTTACTTTCATACAACCCAAGTGTCATTAAGGCTAAATTTGCACTGACTTTGACTCAGATGCCATTCTGTTCAATACGTTGCAAGGTTTAAGCATTCATGGTCTAACCTGTCACGTGGCACATCAATTCAATTTACAGTCACAAAGGCTGATAATAGCTACTTCCTACCATCTAAGTGTGGCTCTAATGACTTGTAAGAAGCTCAATACCATCCAAGAAAAAAGCAGCCCACTTGATTGGAACCCCTATCCACCATATTCAACAATGATTATCTCCAGTACCAGCACAATTGGCAGCAGTGTATATCGTCCAGAAGGTGCTCTGCAGCAACTCACTAAGGCGCCATTACCAGCATCTACCAAATCCTGAGAAATCACAGCAGGTTTGAGGTTCAAGTAGTCGCTGTCACTCCCAGGGAGCGCCTTGCAATTCACACAAGCTGTGAGATAACAGACCGTAAGCCTCTTTAAGTATTAGTATCCTTACCAATGATGGCACCAATCCAAGTTTGCATGGTAGGAAACTAAGCTTTCACTGTAGCTTCCAGGCACTAGGGAACCTGCTGTTATGCTGGAGTAGAATCAGAGACATTGGTAATCAGAGTTTGCATAATAATTGCCCTTATGATTATAACAAAATATGAACAATTGCGTTTTGAAATAGATGCATTTTAGAAAGGAGTTGGAGCATGTTTATTACAGAAATGTAAGCCTATTGCTTTAAGTCCTGAAAACAACTCAGTAAAACAACTCCAATAAAGAAAAGGAAACTCTCACTCTAATTTTCACATGTTACTGTTCAGCAAACATTTCATTGCTCGTACTGCCCACGAACTATTGGACATTACCTGTCAAGGATCTTCTATAATTACATCTCAATAACTGCAAGAATATGACTTTGAAATACAATATAAACTAGGTTCACAGATGACTGTTCTTAGCCCACTTTAAAATCACATTAAACACGAAGATATTCCTTTTGGCCTATAAGTGATTATTATTGAATCTAAGTTAGCATATATTGTCCACATCAATCTCATTTATTCTGATCATAGGTAAGTAGAGTAGATCCAGCAAAGTACACTTGATAATGTTAAGTTGCAACAACTCAAGATGAGCATCATTTCTGCGTGGTCTTGGGCCTTCCAAGTGTCTCTACCCCAGGACTGGGAGGCCTGGGCCCAAGTCCTACCTACCCCAGAGTGTATAGTAGGGGTGGCACAGTGGCTCAGTGGTTAGCACTGCTGCCTCACAGCACCAAGGACCCGGGTTCAATTCCAACCACGGGCAACTGTCTGTGTGGAGTTTGCACATTCTCCCTGTATCTGTGTAGGATTCCTCCAAGTGCTCTGGTTTCCTCACACAGGTTAAGTGAATTGGCCATGCTAAATTGCCCGTAGTGTTAGGTGCATTAGTCAGAGGTAAATATAGGGGAATAGGTCTGGGTGGGTTGCTCTTTGGACAGTCGGTGTGGACTTGTTGGGCCGAAGGGCCTGTTTCCACACTGTAAGTAATCTAATCTCTGAACAGGTTAAATAACAGAATAGTTCAATCAATTAAAGAAAACACTGGGTTGTGTGGATGCACTTAGCAGGCTCTGAGTAAGTGTATTTTTCTCAGGTTATTCAGAATAACTGGGACTCTCTAGGAAAGCTATTTTAAAAGCCAAACAAGTAGTTATTCCTCAGATTTTATTTCGAGATTTGTTTAACTACATACATGTGGGTCACTTAGGCACAGAAAACAAATAAGCAATTGACAGGTGGATCCATCTATTGGCCCAGCATCAATAAAGGTATTGATCATGAAACGTGACAACTCGATCAACATCAAAGATTGAGAAATGCTCCTATTCCATCCCAAGTTCCTCTGAGCCATGGTTCAAGATCAGAACTGATATTTTCAATGCTTAAGGGCATGACTGCATTCTGTTTATTGACTATTTCACAAAATTCTCTTTTTGAGGACAGTCCAGGTGCAATAATTGTGAACATATCATCTACCGTGTTTGTGTGTTTGATATTCTTTAGTGGATTGTGCATGGGGGTGATTTGCAGTACATTGTTGTACCCTTCACCACTGGCCACATATTCCCCTCCCTCTCCTTCCTTCCTATGTCAGTATTCCACAGTGACCGTTCCGTCCTGGACACCTTGGTCCATTCCTATTCCATTCCCAACATGTTCCCACAGCCCCACAGGACCTTGCTGTGATATCACTAAAGTTGTAATATCTGCTTGTTTATTTTCTGCATCCTTACCATCCAGGACCCCAGACACACCTTCCATTTGAAGCAGCAATTTACCTGCGCTTCACTCAATCTAGTCTACTTTATTTGCTGCTCATAGTGTGGACTGTTCTACACTGGGGAGAAGAAACACAGGTTGGGTGACTGCTTTGCAGAACACCTACGTTCTGTCTGCAAAAAAGACCCTGAGCTTCCCATTGTCTGCCACTTCAACACAACCCCTGTGTTCCCCAGCCAGTATCTCTGCCTCAGGATTGCTGTAGTGCTCCAGGGAAGCTTAGTGCAAGCTGGGAGAACAAGACCTCATTTTCCACTTGGGGACCCTGAAGCCTCCAGGATTTAATGTCGAGTTCAATAATTTTAGGGCCTAAGCACCTTCTCACATGTCCTTTCCCCCAACCCCCACACACTAGTCCTTGGCATCCCATGGCCTGCTACCACAACCACGCCATTCTCAGCAAATAATGGTCACATTAGCTGCTGTTGATTCTCCTAGGGTGACTGTTTCCTATTCCTTTGTCTGCTGAACTGTTGTTTCTTTCTCTCTGGAACTCCATTTCTGACTATCATTTACTCCTTTCCCTACGCCTCCCCCCCACCCCCCCACCAACACTCCACCTTCGGCATAAAGACCAATCTCCTCTTAGCTGCAATCAGTTCTGAAGAAGGGTGTCTGGACCTGAAAGATTAGCTCTGTTTTCTTTCCACAGATGCTGTCAGACCTGGTGCATTGCTTCAGTAATTTCAGTTGATGTACCTTAGAACCTCCTGGTCTCTGCCACTTTATTCTGCAGGGGAGAATCTCAGTAGTTGGAAGGTCAATACGTTTATATCATGTGGTTGTCATGGTTGACTGGTGTGCATGGTGTGAGATAAAGGTGTGAGGGTTAGAGCAATGCTATGGGTGTGAGGGTGGGGCCATGCAAGTCACGCTCGATAATAAAGTTGGGAGATGATTGCTGATCAATGGGTTCTGAGAATAGCAGTTGTTTATTTTGCTCTTACTTTTGCAGACATTTAATTATCTTTGATAACGTGTGAAATGTGAACACTTTGAAGAGTGATGACAGAGTGCTAACACCACTGGATCAGCAACCTACAAGCTCAGGTATGGACATAAAGTTTCACCATGGCAAATAAAGGAATTTGAATTCACTAAAATCAGGAATAAAGACATAGTGTAACAGCAACAATCTAGCCACTGTCAATTCTCTGGCCTACATGTGACTCCAGACCCACACTGATGTAGTTGAACCTTAACTGCCCTCTGGGTATTTAGTGATGGGCAATAAATGCTAGCCTAGCCAGCAACATTCACATTCCATGGTCGAATACCTAAAGGAAAAATGATTTGCTCGTAGTCAGATTCGGACATTAACTGACAACCTGTAGCAATTCCAGCGAGAATGCACCTCTGTTTTAGGTAATCCAAGATTAACTCTAACCAGTGCCCTCTGCCAAGGTGTGGAGCACTCAACAATGGGACTGGCATCAACTGCATGCTATGCTCATGTTCATTATGAAACAATGAGAAATTGGCATGCTGCCTGCACTGGGAGCAATAGGCACGAGTTAATTTCACTCCTGCGGGTGCTGGTTATCTCAGTTGGCTGGACAGCGAGCAAGTGCTTCAGAATAATGCCAACAGTGCAAGATCCAATCCCTGTTCCAGCTAAGGTAGATATATGGGCTGTCTCCTCACCTTGAGCCAACACAAAATCAAATCTTAAGTTATGGTTCAGATAAGAGGAAATCCATTTTGACATTATAGAAAGGAGGAAAATTACGATACGGAAATTATTACTTGTGCAATATGGCACCATTGATCATTATTCTCTATATGTAGATGCCCTTTCAACAGGATTCACAGACATAATTGTCTTATTTAACTTTCTTGCATTTTCAGTGCCTCAGAGAATTGCCCTTCCAATAACATGATAATGCATAAACCAGGAAGATATTTGCAGGGTGAAGTGAGGCAGTGTGATTCTGAAGCACCAATGCTTAATGCATTTCCATTCTTTCATCCACCTTCTTAACAGAGGAATAGAGTCTACTTATTTGAAATTAATTAGAATATTCTTTGACATAACGGATGAAGTATCTGGATTCTGATATAACGTGACAGTTCTGCTCTCATGCCAATCACATTCTAAGAAAATTGCACAATAGCCATACCATTTAAACTAATGGGGCCGGAATCACGTTATAACCAAGACAGATAAGGAACGTTCACGATCTACAATAACTGTCTAAATTCTTCAATTGTGTAAAAACCAATTTGTGTTGAAGAAACACGTATTATTGCAGAGCCAACTGTATTTATTTATTGTTACGATGCTTTACATAACCAAACCAGTGATGTTGTCAACACTGTTTAGTGCCACTTATCTGCATTTGGAAGAGAGGTGCACGTAGTTATATGTTAGCTGTGTTGTATATGAAAAGTTACAATAGATTTAGGGCTATTATTACCATAAGTGCAAAGGAAGTTACATGACACTTGGACACCTACATGCAACAATTCTCTGTGATTAATTGACAGCAGGAAGCACAGTTTTGTTCTGAATGGACACAGCCTATGGCAGCTTTCTAAGGTTAATAGTTGCAGTCAATTCAGGTTACTGGAAAATGGCAAAAGCATACACCTTTGGTTCAAATGTTTTAAAATTGGCATGCGCAGAATGAACAAACCAGTCACCCTGTTATGCATAAATGTTTGGCAACATTTAATTCAGTTCAAGCATTATTTAACTTGTTAACTTAGCCCTGAAAAAAAGCACTTGGGCCTAATCTAAAATCTGAAAACACATAAACTATGATGGCTGCTCGTTGAGCTGAATTTTCATGGGAATTACAAATCAATTCCAGTCACAACAAACTCTAAGCTCAATAAAAAGGGACATGGAGGCCTACCAAGTATTAACAAACTGAATTGAAAGATTCTCACAAAATCTGCAATTCCCTTCACATTTGCCATTGTGTGTATAACCAAAGTTCTCACCGCATTTTATTAAACCTCTGCCCCAAATCTGACACAGGTGAATATTAGCACCATTGCAGCAGTGTTGACAGCATGGCAGCAACGAGGTGATCATATTATTGAGAGGTGCTACAAGTTTGCTTTACATTACGTATTAATTATAACCAGTAGCCATTCTGCAAATTCTGTCACAACATTTCCTGCCATATTAGCCAACTCGACAGAAAATATGATTTTAGCAGCAGAGCTCTTGTTCCCTCTCCCTTTTTCACATATGTACACTCTTTCCCTCCTTCACTCACTCAGTCCAACTCTCTCATTCTTCCTCATTAGTCACGCAGTCTTTCACTCTCCTTCACTCATGGAATCGTCCTCTCTCTCAAAATCACAAGCTGCCCCTTGCCCAGCTTCCAGAAAATACCATCAGACCTCTTCTATTGTGGATGATACCTGAGCAGGAAGGAGAGAGACTCAACATTTCTCAGTAACTCAGTGCTCCTTCTAGATTGTCCGCAAGTATTGCTGCCTTAAGGTTCCCAAACACATTCTGAAAAGTGCAGAAGATGCAGAGCTTGAAAGAAAATGAGAGGGAATGCTGGTCACAATCGCACTTCAGAGCATCTGTCCCTTATAACTGCCCAGCAGACATTCCATGTATTGTAGTCACTCCTACAGCAGTTTCACCATCGCAGATGCATCTACTCGCAATGGTCCTCAGACAGAACACAGCTACTCATGCTGCCACTGTTCGTTGCTCTTCCAATCTGAGGCCTTTTGATTGATTAGATTAGATTAGATTCCCTACATTGTGGAAACAGGCCCTTCGGTCCAACAAGTCCACACCGACCCTCTGAAGAGTAACCCACCCAGACTCATTTCCCTCTGACTAATGCACCTAACACTATGGGAATTTAGCATGGCCAATTCACCTGACCTGCACATCTTTGGATTAGTGGGAGGAAACCCATGCAGACACAGGGAGAATGTGCAAACTCTATACAGACAGTCGCTCGAGGCTGGAATCGAACCTGGGACCCTCGTGCTGTGAGGCAGCAGTGCTAACCAATGGGCCACCGTGCTGCAACCCATTGGCTCTTCACAAATCTATAAGTGGAAAATAAAGGAGAGAAATTATCTCTGATTGGAGGAACATCTCTGTGCAGAGGCTTCCATGTTTACTCCCAGAACTTGAAGCTCAAGAAGCAGAGTAGGCAGCAATCCTGGTGGGTCATCTGCGGAACTCTTATTGTTAAAGTCTACACTGTACTACTAACAGTGCTAACAGATTATTACCCCTTAAGTTTTCAGAACTGATTGCCTGGGTTCCACATATGCTAAGCAGCATGCCAACCTGGTGGCTTTCACCACTGGAAATCACTGCTGCAAATGGACTTTGGAAGTCCATGAGGCAGAAAGATATATCAGAGAAACATCAGAGCCCAGGCTCCTTTTATGCTGGGATTTGTCACCTTCTTGTTTCTATCCAGTGTATGGGAGAATGGGAAACTGCTGATCAATGTGGTGAGAATGCATAAAAAATGCATGATAATGGGGAGTGAGAAAGGTCTCTCACTACTCACTGGAGTGAGATTCTCATCTTGTTATTCATTGGACATTTCCGTCTTGACTTTGAAAACTTGGTTTCTGGTGATTTTCTGACTGACTCACAATGCTCACGTCATTCAGGAGGTGAAAGATTAAATCTACAGTAACTGAGGTAAGATGGTTCTTCAGTGCACTTGTGATATGTCAATTTCGAACATACACAGGTGATGACAGAGAATGGCTTTGACTTTGAGAAATAAGAAGAGGAAAATCTTTATGTGGAAAATCTGCATTAGAAACGGTATTTGGAATGATCTTGGCCACTGTTGTGAGGCTATTAAAACTCTTTGTGAATATATGGAATCATTGAGGTAACATGAATTTCTTTAGAAACTGCACTCTGTAGGATGTGAAAGAAACATAGGGATTCTTGATCTCAATAACCAATAATACCTTCTATCCAATCTTCACTGTAGCCAATAAACTGTTCATGGTGAAGCTGGGCACTCCATTGCTGCTGATCCCTTCATGTTGTCATATTGTGATTTCTGCTGTCCAAAAATGTAGCCTTGCCCCCCCCCCCCTTTAATTAGTGTTTTAAATATTACAGTATTACTCTGTTGTCCTCCCTCCCATTGTGGAGTAGTGAATGGCATTACTGCTGTCAATGTGTCCCTCATTGTGTTTAGGAGACCTGGAGGCAAATGTTACAGATTAGTGCACAATTAGATGAATATGCCCTGCCAATTATCAGACAATTGTCAAAAAACAGACCTTCACAGAGATTTACAAAATCATGCAATTTATTTTTGTCTGGTTGTTTAGAAATGTTTAGAAGAAAGTGAGGGCTGCAGATGCTGGAGATCAGAGCTGAAAAATGTGTTGCTGGAAAAGCGCAGCAGGTCAGGCAGCATCGAAGGAACAGGAGAATCAACGTTTCGGGCATAAGCCCTTCTTCAGAAATGTTTGTATGTCAGCTGTGTTTTCAACTAATTTGGTATTCTACATTTGCTCCCTATATTGTCCGCTCTCTTATCTCTAAGCACAAACACATTTCTCTCTCCTTACTTAGAAGCACATTTTCGTAAATGCGACTTCCATTAAGAAACCTGGCATCTCTGCTGGACTTAAGCAATCTCAATATGTTCAAGAAGATAATGTTTGTGAAGGCAGGTAAATCATGCAATCTTCATATTAGCATTACATGGAAATTAGAAAACAGGTGTGTCCCCTCACAATATTATCTTTTTAACTGAAAATCATTAAATTAAGACAAAAGATTAGAGACACAGATGGAAGAGATGACGAGATTACAGAATCCTTTTTCTGAATTTTAATGCATCCATATTGCAATTGTCTCATTACTTTGGCTGTATAATTTAATATTAAAATGGATTTAAACTCCACTGGGGTAATGTATGGTCTATTGGTCCTGATTTTAATTCTAGGACATCGACCATCAGTTACTTCAGCTTCAGTGGAGTGTTCCATATGCTGTCAAGTCGATTGTTGGAAAGGGACACCATAGCTTTAATTGAAAACTGGACAGAGAAAGAAATTTTAAATAGAGTGAATGAGGGAAAAGGGGATACAAAATTAATGCAGAGAAACTAACACTTAAATAAAACAGCTATATGTCATTTTCATCCTTTTCTAGTTTATAAAACAACAATGCCCTCAGAATAATGTCCATTATGGGATTTATTTTCAACAGTGATGCCACAGAATTTTCTGCACTTCCATGTTCTTCATGCTTTTATTTTCATTTGTGCTATGGATAGTTGGAGGTTTTTAATCACCATTCACACTGATTGCTATCTATCAGGCACACTGAGATGCCTTATCTTAAAGAAACTGCACTGTGCTCCCATTACCTAGAATGTAAGAGTTTTGATGTATAATCTTAACAGGTCTTTATTATACAGAAAATGTCCCCTGAAGACACCACATGACTAGAAACAAGTTCAGAAGTGTTAGCAACCTAATGTAACTTTTCATAGTGAGCATCTGAGAATGAAGGTTCCTGCTGGTTCAGGAAAAAAACAAAGCATGTTAAAATTGTGAGTTAAAAACAGTGCAATGAGAAAAATGGTTTTGTGTTCTGTAGAACTGAAGCACTAATTTCCAATTATCTCAGATTAATATTTGTATTTTGTAGCCAAAAAGCCTGAGATTGGAAAATGGGGGCAGTTCTCACTTTAACAACGCTAAAATCAAAAGTTAACCTTGAACTGAGATTCCAATGAATTTTAGTTGCGTTGCTCAAATGTAAGAGTACAGTCAATCCTCCTTAAAATTAACTCTCAAAACAGAAACTCTTTGAAGACAGTATTTATACATGTCTTAAGTTGCATGTACAAACCAGATTTATCTGGTGCCGTAAAAGATCATGACCTTGTCAGATTGTTAAAATGCTAAGATTATAAGGTAGTATTATAGAAATCTCAGATAGAACTTTTTTGATTTTCTTTTGTATCTTCCTGCTGGGGGCCTGTCCACAGGGCAATGTGTTGACATTGGAGGTTCCATGCCCAAACCATAAAAAGGTGCCGGGGTTTACCAGGCAGTTTCCCCATTTGGCAGAGAACCACTTGCTGCTGTCAAAATCATGGAAAATTCCCATAATCGACACTCCAAGAGGCTCAGCTGCTATTTGTGAGAGAGCGGGCCATCTTCCCAAATGATGATAATATGCAAGTTAGTGGGAACATGACAGACCATCTAATACCCACCTTCCTTTCCCATTTCAATACACCTCTCTCAACTCCTTAATGTTCAGAGATATTACTGCACCACAGTGTCCTATTCAAAGTATGGTTTTGACATGATCTGTAATAAAATAGTACCCATGTACACAACCTTAAACAAGAAACTTTCTAGGCAATGATGAATAGCTTAACCAAATTGGCTGGTACCCCAGCAAGATAAATTAAATAACTTACTCTTTCAAGAGACATGACCATCACTGACAAGTCCTGAATTTATTATTCATCCCTGGATGAACTTAAACTGAGTGAACGTTTGGGCCATTTCAAGAGGGGTTAATAGTCAACCACATTGCCATACATAGGTCAGACCAGGTAAAGATGGCAGATTTTCTTCTCTAAAGGACATTAGTGAACCAGATTAGTTTTTACAATAATTGATGAGAATTATGGTGGTCACCATCACTGAGACAAACTTTCAATTCCAGATTTTATTAATTGAATTGAAATTTCACCAGCTGCTGTTGAGATAGAATCCATACAGTGTGGAAACAAGCCCTTCGGCCCAACAAGTCCACACTGACCCTTCAAAGAGTAACCCATGCAGACCCTCACATTTTACCCCTGACTAATGCACCCAATCTAAACATTCCTGAACACTGTGAACAATTTAGCATGGCCAATTCACCTGACCCACACATCTTTGGATTGTGGGAGGAAACCAGAGCACCCGGAAGAAACCCACACAGTCATGGGGAGAACATACAAACTCCACACAGACAGTCCCCTGAGACTGGAATCGAACCCAGGTCCCTGGTGCTGTGAGGCAGCAGAGCTGACCACTGAGTCACTGTATTGTCCTATATTTCTGCTGATCTCCAAGATCTAAGCCTTTGATTTATTTAGTGGGATAACCAGTATACCACAACCTCCTTGAGGACCTATCACTCATCACATAGTATAAGGCCATTATGAGGGATTTCAACACAAATGTAGCTATGACAGCCTTGGTATTTGACAGTGGAACACACATATTTTTGGAGAAATGGCATCCTAAGGTTTAAATATTGTGACAGAAAACTCACACTGTTTACCAACTGGAACAGCATGGTTTGTCACCTAGATGAAGGCCCAAAATAGATGGGGAGAAATTTAAATACCTGAAATTAGATAATGAAAATAAAGGGCAAACATTTATTTGAAGTTCCCACTGAAAGATTAGTCTGCCGTGAGATAATTAGCAGTGACCTCTATAGTGCTTGGAACGAGGTGAGCCAAATGAACCACATAGGACATGAGTTCCCTGATTGGGTCTGTTAATCTGGTCCAATCAGGAGCCCTAGCTGACAGATATAAAGAAAAGTGTGAGAGGTTCTGTTCACGCTGAGAGTTGGTTCTGATGAAGCCAGACCAGTGTTAAGTACGATACATCTGTAAATAAAGGGTGACTTGATGACTGTACACCAGCCTCTGTTGAGTTAATTCAGTGGTGATGAAAGAAAAAAAAACACTCCTGAAGAAATCTGCTCACAGCAGTCGCCTTTGAGTGGGGTAAACAGTTCTGACACCATGCCATTATTTGGGAAGCTTGACTCATTTGATCCTGCTGTCTGGGACAGGGTCAAGTGTGTGGAGAGAATGTGTTTTTTTTTCCAGGCAATTGGCATTGAGGCAGATGAAAAGCAACAAGTGATAATCCTGACAGTTTGTGGGCACAGCTTTTTCGGTTATTTGGAGCCCAACATTTCCTGAAACGTCAGATTATAAGACCTTTCAGGAGTTGACAGATTTAGTTAAGGAGTATTATGACCACAATCCTTCTCTAATTCTGAGATGCTATTGGTTTTACTCAGTTCAAGATACAGGGGCATCCATATTGGGAATTTGGACTAGGTGAAGATGACTGGCAGAAGCATGTGACTTTGGTTTAACCCTCAATGAGATACTGAGACACTGTTTCAGTATGTGGGTTTAATGATAGGACCACGCAAAGCACCTACGAGCTGAGGCACAACTGAACTTCCAACAGGCACTATAACTGGCGTTGTCATTAGAAAACGTAGCAAGTGGAACATATGTGTTGCAGGGTATTTCGATGGAAGTGGACACCTTCACCTCTCTGACTGAGCTTATGGGACACCACTTGAGTGAAGGTAATTGCATAGCCTCACTCAAGACATATCCTGAACAGAAGGACTCGAGGTCAGCTCACAGCAAAACCTCAAAGTAAAGCCAAGCTGTGGCTAAACACTTCACATTTTCTTCAGGATGTGGGTCGGCAAGCCATTGGAATTGCTGCCAGTATGTGGACTCGAGACAGCAGAAGAGTCCCACTTGACCTGAATTGAGTAAGAGAACTCATAGGCTGGTACCCAGAAGAGTGCACCCTGGAAAATCCATCTACGTGGTTAATCCATCTCCAGTTAAATTGCTTAACAATGTCCAAATCAGAATCAATCAAAATAAACCTCTGGTTAAATGGTCACCCGGTTCTAATGGAGGTTGATACCAGTGCAGCTGTATCAGTGATAACAGAACCAGTCTTAACAAAATTCATTCTGGACTCCAACTGTTATGTTTGTGTAAGTCCTCAGATAGACTGAGAACCTAAACTGGGGAACCTTTACAGATTAAGGGTACGTCTTCGGTTCCAATCTCATTTGAGAAGCAGCTAGTTCGATTACCAGTGATTGTCGTAAAAGGCCTAGGCCCAAGCCTAATAGGGTGAAATGTTTGGGAACGGTGCATCTTGATTGGCTTAACATTTTTCAATCAGAAAGTGGCTGCTTGTGTAAAATCCTAATTAAATACCTGGAAGGGGACTATCAAAAGAGCCAAGGCCACCTTGCATGTTAACCAGGTAGCAATTCCACGATTTTGCAAGGCCCACTAATAGCCATTTGCCTTATGTGCAAATGTAGAGGCAGAAATCAGAAGACTGGAAAGTGAGTGAAAGTAAAAGGTGACTTGGTGACAAGATATCAGTTTCTGTGGAGTTACTTCAGCCTCTCACCGTTTGCTGATGATTGCTGCTTTCCTCCCTTTGGCTACCATGTCTGCCACAGGCCAGTTCCTTCTGGATTTTGTTGGCCATTCTTTGTTCCACTGTCAAATATCTTGGCCCCGAAAGTCTGTGTGTCGCCGGGCCACAACACTGATCCCCGGTTCCTGGTTCCCTTTAATAATTAAACTGAGAGGCGATGAGGTGGTCTTGTCTGAAAAGTTGCTTATTACAATTCGCAAAATACCTGCTTGATGACGATGAGGCTTGCAAATCAATATTGGGCACATGTAAAGTCTCAGCATTCACACAGAGAGATTGCTGTTAACATTCCCTGTTATCAAGAGTCTTGGACATGGAGTCTAATGCTCCTTTAACTGTGACGGCATCATAGACTAAGACCCACATTCAAAAATGGATTATTAAAATTATAAGAAATAAGCAATGATATATTCTTTAAAACCTCCAAAGAGAAATTCTCGAACAATTCTCACAGAACAGAAAGTGTGTCCAAGCACTTAAAATCTAGAAAGAGCTCTGTTTACCAGTGAAACGTTTGCTTCAGTTCATTGTTGTTATTTTGCTTTGGTTCAGTTGCTTCTTTTGTCCATTGGAATGGGGAATCTGGAGTAAACATTGGAACATAGAAAAAAAGCAACAAGAGTCGGCCATTCAACCCATCGAGCTTGCTCCTCCATCAAGATAGTCATTCAACTCATTGCTGTTTTCCTTCTTTCCATACCCTGCGATACCATTCTATGTCTTGACCTCAAAAACCTTCTGTGGCAGAGAATTCCGTAGGCTCACCATTCCCTGAGTGAAGAAATTTGTCAACTCAATCCTAAATGGCGTACCCTGTATATCTGTGACCTCTGGTTCTGGAATCTCCATCAGGGACATCCTTCCTGCATTTACCTTAGTCCTGTTAGAATTTTATAGGTTTCTATGAGGCGTCCCCTCATTCTCCTAAATCCCAGTGTATACCTTCCGCCCTCTTCATAAGTCAGCCCTGGGATTTCAAGAATCTGGTGAACATTTGTTGCACTCCCTCCACAGACAGAACATCCTTCCTCAGATAAGGAGACCAAATTGGACACAATATTCCAGTTGTGGTCTGACTTAGGCCTTTCACAATTACAGCAAGACATCCCTGCTCCTGTACTCATATCCTCTCACTATTAAAGCCAACATAGCTTTTGCCTTCATCACGACCTGCTGTGCTTGCATATTTACTTTTGGTGAATGTGTACAAAGACACTCAGATCTTATTGCATTTCCCCCTTTCACAATCTCTCGCCATTCAGAAAGAATCTGCCTTCCTGGTTTGTTACCAAAGACGATAATGTCACATTTATTCATATTATACTTCATTTGCCAGCCAAACACTCAAGAATGCTTAGCATCTCCTCAGTTTTGAACATAGACATTTTGAGAGGTTTCCCCAGAGGCATTTTATCTCAGTTATCGGCTTGAATCTGCACAAGTAAGGAACTTCAACTTGAGCAAAAATGTCAGAAATTGGCCATGTAAAGAGTGCAGACACAAAAAGTAGAATCACTCTAATGTAGCTGTAGCTGAAGATTAAGGAGGACTGGACGGTGTAAGGTGAACCTTGGATCTGCTGGGATTTTGTCCTTCTAAAGTTGTTCTTAAAATCATGATCCTGGATTGAAAAGTCATTCTAATTATCTCAATTACGTGGAATAGGCAATTTTGAAGTACATTGCAAGGGTTTCCTTTCTATTGATCTATGCCCTGTATCATGTTCATCTGCTGAGTACAAGTTTTGAATGAAAGCCTCATAAACTAAAAATAAAATTACAGAGGCATTCATTAAGTAAAGCAAATTGCCTTTCGATTCCCTGAAAGCAATGATGAATATTTTCTTTTCATCTTTAATTGACTTGGTTGCACCTCGGATACTTGTTCTTTGAGTGTCAGAGTATTATATGCAGACTTTTCATTGATCAATGCATGAATTGATCCAATGCTATCAAATAATAGTAAAAGATTCAGAGACAAAAGCAGTCACTTGGAGGAGAAATCCCTGGATGCAGACAATATCAATGCTATAATATCTTCAGCTTTTTATTGACTTTTACACAAAGTCACTCAATCTTTATTTAATAGCAATTAAACATTGCAGTGACAATAATTGTGCATTAAAAGACATGCTACTGCCCTAATAAAACAATGTGTTCAACACAATGAAAAACAATGTGGAAAATTTGCAATATGGATAATGTAAAAACAAGCTAGATAGAGTACATTATTTTACAATGTAACACATGTACGTGCTTAATTCAAATGTCATATTCATGAAACAGTGAAAAATTAGTCATGAAGAGATTTTAAAAAGGCACTGATTAACATAGTGAGAGAGGAAAATAAAACATAATTTGCTAATCGATGATTTCAACACACTTCCACTGAAATAGCCACTACCAACAGCAAGGAGCTGAAATTGAGTCCGATTGCTCTAGTTTTTTTTAAAATCTTTTCAGCACCACCTTTGGTTGCCCACAGATATCTGCATTCACTACCATTACAGAAGCACTGGCTGCTTTTTAAATGGCTGTCATAAGTTTGTGGCCTTGATGATGAAGCTTAAAGTAGAGCTCAATTTTCAAATTGAAACTTTATATACCATAATTTATTGCAAATTAACATTCTTATTTACACAGAGATTTCAACAAATAATAAAGTGCTTTCCAAACAGGTTTATTCACGCAACTGTCGCATTGATTGGATTAGATTTTTGTGAAGTTTGTACAAAATCAGGAGAATTCTAAAGATATTAAGAGTTCATTTTTAAAAATAAATATTGCTCTTTTTTGCTCATCTGTCTTCTTTATGGTCTTTTTTTTTCTTGATTTAACTAGCAGTTGTCAAAATCTCCATTCATTTATTACACAGAACCTGTAAAATAAAAAAATGAATTAGGAAGAAAGTCAGAGCTGAATTTTATGAGAAAGTAGCAAAGTGTCATTTTCATTGAGTTTTGTGGAGAGTATCTCTCCGTGAAACCTAATGGATTCTCTCAATTCATTGTCCCAAAAATGCTTCATTAACTAGCTCCCTATGGCACCTCGCTCATCCAATATTGGCCCAATTTTTCCATTCATTGTACGATGAATTATTTCCCTGACTCTAGTGCTCTCTTTGAAGCCCAGACCCACTCCCAATCAAACATTTACCACCTGCCCTTTGTTGTGCATGTATTGAACAGCATCGACAAACCAACACTTCTCAGGGCACAGGGCGGCATGTCTGTCATTTCATTGCATATGCAACTTTACGTTTCCACACCTATCAGTGTTTAACATCAGGCCACACTATTGACCTGTCCTTAGCCACATCCCATCCTACCACCATGTCCAAGTCACTGCTATGCCCACTGTGGCTCAACATCTTATCATTGTTCAAAGTGAGGCCTCACACATAGGAAAACGTTCAAACACTTCAAACCGGCATTGTATTCAGCAAAAGTAAAAAGAATTCAAATGAACAGAAGCTGTATTTTCCTTTCAGAACAAAAACTGACTGTCGAACACCAACAATTTTTACAGTCAGTGGATGATCATTTACTCTCATCTACCAGAACTGACTGTCAGTTAAGTCCTGTTTGGCTTGCTGTGCGTAGTACTGCTGCACTTTATCATGCTGATATTCCTCCTGCTCAATGCCTTCATCTCCCTAAACAGAGCACTGCTCTTGCTTTCCCAGTATATCAGCATCCATCATATCCTGCCTGCCTGGAATATACAGCACACTCTGTCTGGACTGTATTATAAGGCTGCTCCTGACTGATCCAACCACTGGAGACCTCAACTTCAGGTGGCCTACCATCTGCTACACTCTGCCCTGATTGAAGAATGGACTGCATTGTATCGACACTGCCCATTAGTCAGAGGTTTGTTTAATGGAGTCATCAACTCTTGTTCTTATCCACTAAGGTATTGAGCCCCTCACATTCAGCAAGAGCAAGGGGTTTCTCAAGTATCATAACAGTTCCCAGGTTTCTCAGATGTGGTACTGACTGTCACAGAAGACTTGAATATTGATAAGAATGAAAGACAGTACAGAACAGGCTCAGGCTCTTTGGCCCACCACGACTGTGCTGGTACATCACACCTTTTATAAACCCAAAACCATCTGTCTCTACAGTGTCCGAATCCCTCCATTCCTTGCCTGTTCATGTATTTGTCAAGATGACTCTTAAATATTGCTATTGTATCTGCTTTGATCACCTCTTCTGGCAGCTTGGTCCAGGCTCTCATCACTCTCCGAGTAAGGAACCTGCCACTCACATCTCCTTTAAAATTTCCCCCTTCTACCTTAAACCTACGTCCCTAGAAACTAACATTGCTCACTTGAGGAAAAGACTCTGACCATCCATTCTATCCATAGTTGTCATAATTTTTTAACTTCTGTCACATCGCCCCTCAGCCGCCAATGTTCAAGTGAAAACAAGTTGAATTTGTCCAATCTCTCCTCATAGCAGAGACTTTTCAAACCAGCAACATCTTGGTAAACCTTCCCTGTGTCTTCTCCAAAGTCTTCACATCCTTCTGATAATGTGGCAACCAGACCTGTACACAATATTCAAAATGTGGCCGAACTAAATTTCTGTGTAGCTGCAACATGATTTGTCAATTTTTATACTCTATGTCCTGATTGATAAGGGCAAGTATGCCATACACCTTCTTGACAACCTTATCCATTTGTTTTGCTGCTTTCAGGAAACCGTGGACCTGTGCGCCTAGATCCCTTTGTCTGTTGATAATGAAATAGAACCATTTTTCATTGATGAATTCAGCTGTATTATGAAATGCTCCTCTTAGAATGATGTGTGTACAATCAAATGTGCCATGCCCGTGGAGGTGCCAATTGTGTTGGTAAAGCCTTCTGCCCCAAGCTGCAGCATTGACCTCATGATGGGAAAGGAGGTGAAGTGTGCAACCTAGCACAAATAGCATCAGTAACAGACTTGATACATTCTGATGAATGCAGCATCAGTCACATACTGAAGTTACTGTCGGAAATTGTAAGTGTTACATGAGTATTAACATCTCCTTCCAGCTCCGCATCACACAAGTGAGGTATCATTGATTTGAGAGATTGCATTATAATATTTTTTTAAATGCCTTGAAAATAGGAGCAGTTGATCATCAAACTCAATAGCCTGTTTGGAGAAAGTGAGGATTGCAGATGCTGGAGATCAGAGTTGAAGAGTGTGGTGCTGGAAAAGCACAGCCAGGGCTAATGACCGAAAAGTCAATTTTCCTGCTCCTCAGATGCTGCCTGACTGGCTGTGTTTTTCCAGCACCACACTCAAGAGCCTGTTTCCACTTTTCCTCCATATCCTTTGATTCCTTTCACTAAACGTCCTATACCCAACCCCTTCTTGAAATCATACAGTGTTTTGACTTTGACTGCAACCTGGAATTCCTTGTTACCACCAGCGTGGCTGCAGAGAGAATTGTTCCACTTATGGGGAAATCGATAAATAGAAATAAGCTAATAAGAAATCCAACAAAGAATTCAGAAGAATCTTCTTACTCCAAAAAGGGTTAAGATCAGGGAGTATATGACCAATGGGAGTGGTTGAAAAAATAATTGAAACAATTTTACAGATGAAATTTAAAAGGAAGCTCCAGTTTTGGAATCAATGAACACAATAACAGATGAAGAAGCTGGAAGGAAGTTCAAGGGGAGCATTGATTCCAGAATGGACTGGTTGGGCTAAATGTCTGCTTTTGTGGCATATATCATCGCTAGGAATTCCAACATTCTACTGAATACAGTAATCTATTGATTACAGTAAAATAATGGCACTGACATATTCTTTGTCAAATATTGTTCAATCTTTTTTAAAAGCATTTATAAGGAATGTCGATGTTTTGATATGTAATTCTTACATAACTGGACAAAAATGAGTAATATAGCCATATTACTGAACACCTTGTTATAATTGAATGAAAGCTATTAGTGGATGGAATTTCCATTCCAAGATTCATCAGATGCTCAACATCAAGAAAAGTACTGCCATGATCTGACTAGCAAATTCAGAATCTCACTCTTGAAACTCCAAATTCATCCTATTTACAACCTCCTTCCAATTGTTCTTTACCCAGTAATTAGACAGTGCAAATTCCAGACAGGTAACTCAGAACAGTTACCAGAAGATTGCAGCTTGCCAAATGCCTGTCTTAATCATCATCTTAGCACTACTTGTCCTGCACAATGTCTCTATGTGGCCATCGGTTTCTCTAACTTCCATCCATAAAATGTCACATAGGCAATTCACCAGCCTCACCACAAAATCATGCTAGCTCTAGGACTAATTTAGTCATCATTCTAAGCCGTCAACACTTAACTTTGCAGCTGATGAATTAGAATTAGAATCCCTACAGTGTGGAAACAGGCCCTTTGGTCCAGCAAGTCCACACCGACCCTCCAAAGAGTAACCCATCCCCCTATCCTATCATCCTATAATTACACCTGACTCATGTATTTAACCTACGCATCCCTGAACACTACGGGCAATTTAGCATGGTCCATTCACCTAACCTGCACACCTTTGGATTGTGGGAGGAAACCCACATAGACACAGGGAGAATGTGCAAACTCCACACAGACAGTCACCCAAGACTGGAATTGAACCTACGTCCCTGGTGCTGTGAGGCAGCAGTGCTAACTACTGAGCCACTGTGCTGCCCCAAATGCCTAGGAACTGCAATTCTATTCAGTCGCTTTGTGTTCATAATAGCTGCACATCTTGTGCATCAAGATAGGATACTGTTACACTACATGAATACATGCAGCTCTGGCTTATGCTTATTTTGTTAGCACTCACTCACTATAGCTCTTATTTGGAGTCAACCAGCCTCTGTCTGATTCATGAACACAGAGAGGGTCAACAGGCTTTGTGTAGTGAAAAACAAAGTTAAAGTTTCAAATCTGGTATGACTCTTCAAAAATTTCAGCACTTTTGTCAGCTTCTCATTGCTTTCTTGCGTCATTAACTTTAGCTTTGAAATACAAGCTGCCAGCTTCTGTGGTTTAACTTGCTTTCTAGTGCAGAGGTAGAGGCAGGGAGCTTGTGATAGCGGGAAGTATTGCGCCAGTCAAAGGATGGAGATGTATGGAATTATGCTACACCCATCATCAGAACAGCAGCATGTGCCAGCAGCTTACAAAGCAAACATGCTGCTATGCTCCAGGCAAATAGCCATGTGAGAGAATCAAAGGAAAAGAGTGATTCATGAGGTAAACATAAAATCCAGTCAGTAAGGGGAAGCCGCTATATTCAGTCAATTTACAGGGAGTTGGCTAACCGATAGTCCTGCACATCACATGCACACAGTCTTGGGGATTGCAGATAGGTCAGTTGATGTGCTGGTGAGACATCAGTATGGAGAGACAATCTGTTTTTTTTTCCCCTTCCAATGAGGTTCAGGCAGAGATTGAGTATGAGGTAAGTGAGTGGAAGAACAGTTAGCGATGACGTAGGAGCTATAAAAGTGATGAGGTATCCCCAGTGAATGAGCAAGAAGCACAAGGGGCATGAAACATCAGTAGTTTGCAAAGATGAGATACGTATCATACTTAGAGTGATACCCCTGAGCATCTAAGGGAGTTGAGAGAAGATGGTAGCACGTACCCTTACAGAGCACACAGGGCCATTGACCTTCTTTCTCCTGGGCATCCTATACGACTTGAAATACGAATTGACTGTTGCTGTGTCCAGGTTGGCTGGAGTCTGATAATGCGGCCTTCTTTGGCAGTCAACAGAAAAAAAATGGGCTTACCTCTCCACCTGCCCATTCATAAGATCTGCCGAATCCCTAAGCCGGAAATGATTGACTTTGTTTCACAAAATTTTCAGTGTTGAGCATTGCAGTTTGATGGCTTGCAGTATCTGAAGTGGTGTGTAGCTGGGCTTTAAGTATGGCATCAGAGTCATGGAAAATATGATTATCCATGAAATACATCCAATGTCTTGGTTGGATAATGGATTTAACAAAAAGCAAAAATCTTCTGAGAAATGATCCAAATGCCGTGAAACTCACTCGCTACCTCACTGTGACTGTAAATGGGAAAACTCAACCCTATATCTTGAGCATCTTGCAAAATATTTCAAAGAGCAATCCATGTCATTTTGCAGACATGCATTGCTATTAAGCTACTGAATCACACTTGCCAGAAAGATTTGGAGTCCTAATCTGTACTGAGTTCACTAATCCCAGGATAGTAGTGAAAGTGTGTCCAACATCATTCCTTCCAGGTTAATGAGAGGTAAACACAACTATGCAGTTATAAATTTTGTTGATATTGGATGAAAAATAAATAGGGTGTACAAGGCATTTTATCTTGCCTACACAGACACTCGCACCTGCCTCCTGCCTTTGATATACACTGTTGAGATTAGGGTGGTGCTGGGAAAGTACAGCAGGTCAGGCAGCATCCAGGAGCAGGGAAATCAATGTTTCAGGCAAAAGCCCTTCATCAGGAATAGAAGCAGGGTGGAGAGATAAATGAGATGGGGGGTAGGGGGTAGGGGGGGCAGAAGTGGGGGGAGAAAGTAGCATAGAGTACAATGGATGAATGGGAGTGGGGATGGATGTGATAGGTCAGAGAGAAGGGTGGAGTGGATAGGTGGAAAGGAAGATAGGCAGGTAGGACAGGTCATGGGGACGGTGCTGAGCTGGAAGGTTGGAGCTGGGGTGAGGTGGGGGAAGGGGAAATGAGGAAACTGGTGAAGTCCACATTGTTGCCCTGGGGTTGAAGTGTTACGAGGCGGAAGATGAGGCATTCTTCCTCCAGGTGTCAGGTGATATATACTGAACTAACCAGGCAGAGTTCATGATTCCTGTTCACTGCAGAAGTACAGGAATTCACTTGATGAACAAGATGCTCTTTATTAACATCTGTTTTAACTTCAGTGTCCAGAAGGAAAAACAATAAAATATGCAATAAACAAATTGACTCAAGAAAATTAGGAAAAGCCCTGAAGAAAGTCAATTAATGTTGTTTACATTCCAGGTCTTTTGATTCCAATGGCAACTTTCATGTAGAAATATAAAAAAAACTCACCCTCCGACTTTCTTAAAAAAACAAAATTGCATTTATATAGCAACTTTTAGGATTTCAGGGTGTCCAAAAGACCCTTTCAGGTAACCAAACCAATTAAATTAGATATGCACCAAACAGCCAGGGGTTATGTTCTGCCATGTCTTATGATGTTGACACATCATGATTTAGGAATTGGCTCTTTTCACTGTCAATTGTCAGTTTTAAGTCACAAATCACCTCTTCAGTGGGAGTATTGGATGTTTAGATAATACTTTTATCAATGAAAATATCTATTATCTGTAACGTTCAAGCTGAGGATGTCAGAGGCTGATGGGGGCTCCCTATAGAGCTTTATAAAATCATGAGGAGCATAGATAGAGTGAATAGTCGTGGTCTTTTCCCTGGGACAGGGGAGTGCACAACTAGGGGGCATAGGTTTAAAGTGAGAGGGGAAAGATTAAAAAATGACCTGAGGGGCAACTTTTTCACGCAGAGGGCGGTGCACGTATGGAATGAGCAGCCAGAGGAAGTTGTGGAGGTAGGTACGTTACAAAATTTGAAAGGTATTTGGATGGGTCTATGAATGGGAAAGGTTTCGAGGATTATGTGCCAAATGTTGGCAAATGGGACTAGGTCAGTTTGAAATATCTGATTGGTGTGGACGAGTTGGACAGAGGATCTGTTTCCTTGCTGTATGACTGTATGACTCTTGAAGCACAATAAGCCACTTGGTCCTTGAGCTTTCACCGCCATTTAATAACACTGTGACTAATCTGATTATGTTTTGAATTCCACATTCCATCAACTTCAATCACCTCTGGTTCCCCTACCCAACAAGAAGCTAACTAATTCTGTCTCAAAAACATTTGATGAACCTTTCTCATCACCTCTGGGGCAACGAGTTCCAAAGTCGCAAAACGCTTGGAAAGAAATTTTGCTCACATTGATCCCTGATTTTGGACCATTGTCCACTAGCCTTGAACTCACCCACAACAGGGAATATCATTTCTATGTCCATATTGTCCATACTATTTAAGATCTTATACACTTATATAGGGGCAGCATGGTGGCTCAGTGGTTAGCACTGTTGCCTCACAGCATCAGTGATCTGTGTTCGATTCCACCCTTGGTTGACTGTCTGTGTGGACAGTTACACCTTCTCCTTGTGATTGGGTGAGCTTCCTCTGGAGGGGCTGGTTTCCTCCCACAGTCAGAGTTGTGAGGTTAGATGGATTGACCATGTTAAATTGACCATAGGCCAGGTGGATTAGCCATGTGAAATGCAGGATTGCAGGGATAGGGTAGGGGTGGATTGTTCTTCAGAGGGTCAGTGCGGACTCAGTGGGCCCAAGGCCTACTTTGACCACAGGGATTCTGTGATACTCCAGTGAAGTCACCCCTCTTCTATACACCAGTGAAAACTAGCCCAGTCTGTGCAACGATTCTGCATAAGGCAAGTCATTTCAGATATCAGTCTAATAATGCTCATAGGAATTGTTTCCAATTTATATCCTTCCTAAAATAAGGAGACCAAGACTCACCAATACCTTATGTACCTGAAGCATAACATTCTTACTTTTATGTTCAATCCCTCTCATAATAAATAGCATCCCACTAATCTTCTTGATTATGTTCTGTATCTGCACATTAATGTTTTGTGCCCAATCCACCAGAACGTGCAGATCCCCGGTCACCTCAGAATTCATAGTCGTTCATTATTAAGTCGTATTCTACTTTTTCATTCTTTCCACCAAACTGTACATCTTCACATTTTCCCACAATACACTCCATCAGCCAGATGTTAACCTACTCATTTAATGTCTCCATATGCTTTTGCCTCAGCCGCAGGCAGTGATGGAGGGCAAATTAAATCTGATTCGCGTATGTACCCTCACGCACAGCTAAATCCAAAATTAAGATTCATACAGAACAGCCACTTAGAAGAGGTGAGGAAAGAAAACAAAAGTGTAACGCGAACTTCAACCTCCATGAAGGCTCTCAGCTGGTCTTTTACAATTAAAGATAAGGTCCTAGGGAGCGTTGCTAAACAAAGAGACTTTGGAGTGCAGGTTCATAGTTCCTTGAAAGTAGAGTCACAGGTAGATAGGATAGTGAAGAAGGCATTTCCTTTATTGGTCAGAGAATTGAGTACAGGTGTTGGGAGGTCATGTTGTGGCTGTACAGGACATTGGTTAGGCCACTTTTGAAATATTGCATGCAATTCTGGTTCCCTTCCTATCGGAAGTATGTTGTGAAACTTGAAAGGATTCAGAAAAGATGTACAAGAATGTTGGAGGATTTGAACTATAGGGAGAGGTGTCATGGAGAAAATGTAGAGGATCACCAGGCGATGCAGAAAGTTCTTCAAGAAGTAGGTCTTTTATTTGCAAACAAAAAACCGTGACACTGAGAAAGCAGATTCTCAAAATGCCCCTGAACCTCAGGGTCCTTAGTTTTTTATATCTTTTTTTCTCATGTTTCTGTTAGCTTATTAACATGTCCAACTATATTAATCAAAGTACCTCACTGTAGCTACACAATAAACCAGTGATGCGAGTTCCGACCATCTCTTTAGTTGTACATTCTACTTAATATTATTCTAATGGCACAGTTAGATATTTAATCGAAGCTTTTGCAACAATGATCTTTCATCCCAGACCCTACCTAATATTTTCCTAATGTCATGATTAGATATTTATTGTTATGTCTCAAATATTTATGGTCCCAATCTTGTCATAATGATACTCAACAGATGAGGCTAATTTTACTAATTGTGTTATCTCATCTCGCCATAGTGACCTTTCAGCCTTAACCTTACTCTGCGAATTGGTGTAAGAACATTCCAGTATTCTTATCCCATCCTGCCTTCCACAGACCCCTTATAACAGATTGCCAGTGGACTCCATGTTTTAACCCTTCCTTTGCTTTCATGCTCTTTATTTTCCATAGAGGTTGAATAGGCTGGGGCTGTTTTCCCTGAAGCGTCGGAGGCTGAGGGGTGACCTTATAGATGTTTATAAAGTCATGAGGGGCATGGATAGGAACAATAGACAAAGTCTTTTCCCTGGGGTGGGGAGTCCAGAACTAGAGATCATAGGTTTAGGGTGAGAAGGGAAAGATATAAAAGAGAACTAAGGGGCAACTTTTTCATGCAGAGGGTGGTATGTGTCTAGAATGAGCTGCCAGAGGAAGTGATAGAGGCTAGTACAATTGCAAAATTTAAAAGACATCTGGATGGGTACATGAATAGGAAGGGTTTGGAGGGATATGGGCCAGATGCTGGTAGGTGGGTCGAGATTTGATTTGGGATATCTGGTCGGCATGGATGATTTGGACCGAAGAGTCTGTTTCCGTGCTGTACATCTCGGAAGTGTGAAATTGCATTTACCATGTTCAAACACCAATAAAATAATCCAGTAAAAAGAGAGCATTTCTCCCTCCTAATTGTTCGTGAGATACTAAAAAATGCAATAAAATAAATGATTATTCTTTTTCTCAGAGGAATGACAAAACCAGTTTCAAGCTTTTAAGCATCTTGTCCTAACAATTCCCCACCATAATCAATCACTGTCAAATTCTATGCAGTTTTAATGATGTTTAAATCTTGCAATTTCCATTTCCATTTTCTTTCTATTGTCCAGTAGCTTGTAGTTGCTGATTTGTTTTTGTCAGAAATGACCCTGCATTATTAGGTACTGGTGATTTAATTTGGCACAATTTAAAACCAAGTGGATTACTCCTTTCACACATCAAGAAATAAAAAAGAAAATTTACAATCCAGGCTTCTGGGACAGAGAAACCCTCTGACCCAGACTAATAGTAAAATACATTTCTCCCGAAGGAAACCATATAGGTTTCAATAACATTTCAAAAATATTGAGTAGAATCTTGCAGTGGCGGTTTCGGTCCATCCTTTGGGGCAGCACAGTGGCTCAGTGGTTAGTACTGCTGCCTCACAGCACGTGGGGCGTGGGTTCTATTCCAGCCTCGAGCCACTCTCTGTGTGGAGTTTGCATATTCTCCCTTTGTCTGCGTGAGTTTCCTCTAGGTGTTTTGGTTCCACAGTCCAAAGATGTGCAGGTTAGATGGACTGACCATGCTAAATTGTCCAGAGATGTGTAGGCTGCATAGATTAGTCATGGGAAGTGCAGGGTTACAGGGATGGGAATGGGTCTGAGTGGAATGGTCTTCAGAGGCTCAATTTGGACTTAATGGGTTGAATGGGCTATTTTCACACTGTAGCAATTCTATGATTAATCGCTGCAAAGCTGATGAGATACCCTTGATGAATCTTTTCCTGATGGTCTCCTGACAATCAAGCAGTTCTGAGCCCATTGATGGACTTTCATCCAGAATCAGATTCCTGGCTATGGACATCCATCCTTCCCTCCCGGTCAGGGGTCATCTGTTACTGGGCATGTCATGTGGAATGCCATGGCTGCAGCTGGAAAGGTAGCACCAGGATACAAGGGCTAGTGAAGTATTTTTTGTTGGGTGGAGGAGGTGGAAAGGTAGGCTGGTGACTGGTGTTTTCAATACTGGTGAGGAGGGAGTGCAGGGTAACTCTGATCAGCCACCCTCCTGCCTGCCCACCACCTAAACTCAGTGGAAATGGCATTATGTTGGTGGTCAGCTATACCTCCACTCAGCCTAATTAAAACCTCTTTCCAATCCCAACCTCTACCCTTCTGGGACTGGACATTACTGCAACTTAGGTCACATTTTGGAAAGATTGTAGGATGGATTTGGAAAAAAACAAATTAGTAGAACTTACCTAGCACCATGAGCATGGGCAGGAAGGTTAGGAAAATAGCATGAGATGGCCAGGGAAGAGCTTCTCAGTAACAGGAGCAAAAAGTCCCAGATTCTCACAGGTAAGCAGCAGAGGCTTAAATATATTCATCAACATCGCATTATTTAATCTTGCCCTCATTAATGTATAATTCCTCTTTCTCCACTCAGAAAATAGAAACTAGACAGTAACAATGCCCAACATGAAAGCCAGACTGGTGACCTGATGATTCAGCTGGCTGTTTACTCCTCTAGATCTCCACCTTGGACACCAGGCATCAACATCTCAGAGCAAGTTCTTTAGGCAGTGACCATACGTAACACCCCTGTCAACAGAAGTTGACATCCAAACCATTTCAGTCTCTCTGTACTCTCTCAGCACGAATGAAAACCACATGTGGTAAGGTTTTCTTCAGCTTGCTCCTTTGAAGGAACCACTAGAGATCTGTAGGAATCTCTCACATATGTGAGGTGTGTTAGATTTGACACAAATTACATGGAGAATGCCATACCATGAAATGGCTGACTTTGTCAGTAGGAAAGGCTTCTATTCCATCAAGAAAGAGCACAGTGGAGGGTGGGAGGTGAAATGGAAGAGTTCAGAATGATTTTTTTAACCATTCAAACATAAATGCAAACATATGAATTTGGCCATTTAATCTCTAATACCCATTGCTGTTACTTCACTTTCTTGTGTGCCTCTATATCCTTCGACTTGTTTGTCAATGAAGAATCCATACAACTTGCCTTCAAGACATTCAGTGACCCTACCTTCATTCAATTTGGCAATGAAAATTTAAATTTGTATAAAAAAGTATTAATAACTGTTTTATTAATTATTAGAATGCACTTTCGATGATGTCAGATCACATATATCTAAAAACCTGAGGGGGAAATGTTCCGATGAAATCCTGCAACAGTTTACCTTGTAAATAGTTTAACCAACCAGTCAATGCTTATTAGTTTACATGGTTCCCTGCTCTCTCACAAATATCAATCATGTTTTTAATACAATAATGACACTCTGTGAAAGAGAAAAAAAACTCTCCTCATCTCTGTTTCCCACACAAGTGAACATCCATTTGCCATTTACCATTTCCAATGCTGGCCCTCAGACCCTTATACATTATATACACATTCAAACTGATCTCCTGTACTCACAATGCAGCAGTCTGCAAGAGAGCCTCTGCCTGTCCTTGACCACAGATTTCCCATTGTCTTCCAGAAGAAAGTGAGGACTACACATGCTGGAGATCAGAGTCGAGAGTGTGGTGCTGGAAAAGCACAGCAGGTCAGGCAGCATCCGAGGAGCAGGAGAACTGATGATTCGGGCAAGATCCTTTCATCAGAAAGCCCTTCATCCCATTGTCTTACGATGAGCTATTTAACCAACTATGTGAAACTAGAGCCACTGGGTCCTCCTGCTGTGCTCTCATATTCTGTGCACTGGTGAACCACAGTAATCATTGACACTTTTAGAAAAGTTGGAATGGCATTGAAAAATACAATCTAATTGCACCTAATAACCTTCAATTGCAATTCTGACAATGGGTCACTTCAACTCAAAAATTTTTATTCTTATTTGCTGACAGAATATCAGATACATTGTAGTCCTGCAACATCCGTTCAGATGCCAGATTTAGGAGAAATATTTTAGTGACAACAATCCCGCAGAAAGCAAAGCCTTTAGAAAGTGTTTCCTATTAAATTGCTGCTATACACAAAGCACAAAACTGACTAAGAATGAAAGGCTAAGTTTAAGTGCAAAATGAACAGATTGTACAAGTTCGGCAAAATTTACACATATCCAATTTCAATCCATTGCTGTCCCATATATGAAAAGCACTGTCACATTTAAAAAGAAAAACTCCTCTGTGCTCAACTCAGCACTTTCTTTTCCTGCGTGTGGTGGATGCATGGTTGGTATCTATATTTGCAGCAAGTATAAATCTATCTGCTCCTGGACAGCGATGTAAAAATTGGTATTGGATTTTAAGCACTTAAACACTTCTTGGGAATCAACAAGAAAAACATACTTCCTCAACCTCAGAATCACTGCTGTGGAAGGAAGCATTTCAGGCCATGGTGCTAGCACCAGTTCTATTACAACAAACACTATATTAACGGGCACCTATGGGACCAGAAGAATGCCAGTTGATCAAATACTCTGGTTGATCGAGGTCCACATAACTAATGTAAAAACACACACTAAGTAATAGGAACATAATACAGAGGGTATACACATCACCGTTATACTTTATTTATGACATAATTGTTTAAATAATAATGTGACTTTATCTAAAATAAAACTTACCAGTAGACAGCCTTCTCACTCGCACCCTAAAATAACCGCACAGGCATCATGGTAGATCATGGTATTTGAGGAGAAACTGAGTTGCAATTGAATTAACTCTCGATATTTTATTTGGCCATTTGATTGAACATCAAATATTCTTACATAAATAAATTTATATATATACATAAATGTGAGATATAAAATATTTAAAACAAAGTATAATAAATGGACAGAGTAAAACAGTAAGCTTTGTGGTATTTGAGGTATATAATTTTCACCAGTTCATCAAGAGTGCCGAATCATGCGGTGCAATTTAAAATAAAGTTTGCTGTACCCAATATCAATCGCCTGCCTTTTCTCTGTATCCCAGTACACCATTTTGATCCAAATAACCATCCAGTGCCATCCTAAATGCCTCAATTGAACCTGTAAGCACCACGTTTCCAGGCAGTGTTTTTCATCCCCTAACAGCACTTTGTGAAATAGACATTTTTATCACATCTCCCTTGCCTTATTTGCACATCACTTTAAATCTACATTGTTTTTCCTTTCACAAATTGGAGCAGCTTCTCCTTAGCTACTCTATTCCACTCACTCAAGATTTTGAAATCCTCTTTTAAATCTCCTCTCAGCCTTCTCCTCTTCATGGAAATCAGTCTCAACTTATTTTTTGACTTGTTGGGATCATATTGTTCTAAACTTTCTAATGCTGGTTGGCATCAGGCCTCAGTAGAATACGGGGAAGCATCTATTCACATTTCCAAGTGAAACCAATGAGAGGATCTTCCATTATTGCTGGCTGTCAATGGAACTTACAGCTTGAAATATTCACCCTCCAATGCATACTGTTTTATAGACTGAGAAATCCAATGCAAACTTTTAAAAATCTGGAAGCTCATTTTCTATGTTTGAGATGATGCTTTTTCTAAGTCTTGTCAATGCCGTCAATGAGCAGCTGTAGCTTGTTATGAGCTCTAACCATACAATGTCTTGAAAGTTTCATTATAGATAACAAAGTATTCAGTATTCCAGCTGTTTCTAAGGAGACATGAAATTAGGTCATTACATCGAAATAATGGTGTACACCAACTGTTTCACATTCAACTACAAAGGAATAATAGAGGTTTTGTTCTCCATTAGAGCACTTAAGAATGGGGTCTACAGAGCCCGATCTTCCATACTGGGTTAATGTGGTAGCTCATTTTTTCCAATCCAGTAAATCAAGTGTACAAGTGAACATCCAGGGAGAATGCATCCTACCTGTAAAAACATTGTAGAAAAATGGATGACTGACAGTAAGCTGCTGTATGTGACTTGCATTTGCATGCCAAGAGGTTTTAGACTTGACAGAGTTCAGGTTCATTCTGTCGTGTATTTTCTCATATATTTGAGAGTTCTCATTATCTCCTTAGTGTAACCCTGTCTTGCTGGTAAGAGGTCTTCTCACTACACCCTGTCAGGAGTTACATTAGCAGCTACTAGTCTATTAAATTGGCTTTTCACTGCAATTTTCTAACAGAAAAAAAAACTCAATCCTTTGAACTCGGTTTAATTCCCCTGACAGTCGATAGTCCCCAACAAATTCTTTTTAGGTGTTCATGTAGTTGCTTCCATGTTTCAAATTTAGTACTATTTTAAAATTAAATATTAGCAAACCATGTTATCACATCATTACACAGCTCCTGTTATAATTTGGATGTGCCCTCTGGCACCAGCAGAAATCTCTATTTGTAATTCTGTAGCAGTTATACAGTGAGCCATAGATACCCTCTCCACTGTCAGTGAACATTTCAATTAAAAAATTAGTGCAGGTATTCAAACTAAAAATGTGGGGTAGCAAGTAAGGCAGAGTTTGGTAATTAGCAGTCAGCCATTCTAAGTAAAGTTGTTCTCAGAATATCGAACTTTTAAATTTTTTCTCAATGTTGGGCTTTAAGAATAGTATTATTAGAACACTATCCATTAAAATAACTAAAGTAAGCCAATCCCTGTTAAGACATGAGGTGAAAAGGTCCACTGCTTATTCTGCCTTTAAGTAAAATGAGACATGATACATGAATTAGTCTGAGAAGTGATTATGTGATTTCATTGGCTGCAAAGCATGCTGGGACATCCAAAAGTTGTGAAAGGTGCAATGCAAATGCAAGTACTTTGTTTCCATTTTCAAACAAAAGTGGTTAAAAGGAGCTTCAGCAGAGATTTTTATAAAATGAAAGAATTGTGCAAATAGAGAAAAATGTTTTTGCAGAATGCAAATTGAACTAGGCACAGAGCGAAAGCAGGGGAATGGGACTAAAAGCAATGGAAATCTAACTCATGGAGCCCTCTATTTGATTTCACGTTATTAGTAGAATTCCAGAAATTTGAATTAATGTGCCATGATTAATCCCAAGTCACACAATTATAGAGGTACCAGTCAAAAATAGATTTCAATAATACAAGAGCAAGGTTTTTAAAACATTGAATTCAAGCAACCATTATAACTCCTGTCTTTTGAAGTCCATGTACAACAAAACATTAAATAATTTGGAAACTTAAGAAGGACCAAAATATCATTTTACCTTTATTCAGTGCCATTTATTTCCATCACTTGATGATAGTGAGGCACCATAATGCTTGTTTCTCCATCAAGGTATTTCTGTGTCTAAATCTGATTATTTTAGGATAGAGAAATGTGAGACAACCTTATTTACTGACTTATGATGCAGGTAGTTCCAAATCTGAATTGACAAGTCTAATTTCAACCAGATCAGAGACAAAAAAATTGCAAACACTACAATTTCCATCGTATATGTGACTAGAATATAAAGGTTAATACTTAATTGACTGCAATTCAGCACCATGCACCATGATTATGTCATGAAGACATTCATTAGGACTTGGATGGAGAATAAAATTTGATCTTGTGGGAGACAGAGCTAAGGCTTTGAGGTAATGTAGAGCCTATTCTTAAAACCTTTAACAACTTATTATAATCAGCTAGCATGTTGCTTTTCTCTATCAGATTCTTCTCATTAGACTTTCTCATTACTTTTGCATACACAAGACCATGGATGTCCCTAAAGGATCTTCACAATTAGAAGTCATGGATGGCAGCACAGCATAACACTAACCATCTATCTAATTGCAGAAATAAGATCAGAAATATATGATGTGGAGATGCTGGTGTTGGACTGGGGTGGGCAAAGTTAAAGATCACACAACACCAGGGTATAGTCCAACAGGTTTATTTGAAACCAGCACTTTGAATGTTAGCACTTCCAAACTGTTGGACTATAACCTGGTGTTGTGTGATGTTTTAACTGCATCAGAAATATAAGAAGCGACCTCATTCATCATTGATATCAGTGCAAGGTGTCCGGCATCCTAATCAGTCCACATTGGCAATTCTGACAATTACCACTCACCTTTTTCCGTCAGGTCAACAAAAAAAAAGGGCAATACCTACATTCTGGTTATGTGCTGAAAGTTTGGTGAGGCTCTCTACATTAATAATAGTTTGTAAAGGCACTAGTGGAGGGTTTTAAAATTTTTACTGTGATCTTTTGACGTCTGTTTTTGAGGAAGCCTGAAATAATGTATTTGAAAGGCTGAATTACAAGGCAAAATAGCACAGATCTGTCAGTTTATTATCCAAGATGTTTCAAAAGATAAGTTACCAGCCAGCAAGATTGAATGGAACTTTGGTACACTACAAGACCTTTGTAACCAAAAAACCCAGGGGAGCTGATAAGAAACAATTTCGACAGTTTGCTGAAATAAGAAGCAAGATCTGATGAATGGTTAAGAAATTCTCAAGTGTTAGAAGTGAGGGCAAACAAAATATGGTATGTTCAGCAGCAAATTTGAAAGAAAACTTATAAAACAGTTCAATCTGTGAGAATTTTCAGAAGAATCGTTGTAGTACGTTCACAACATCACTCCTATTAGTGAACATTATCATGATTAAATATAACTATGTAGCTATTTACATGAGATGGTAAGAAGAAACCTACAGAATTAGGTTCTATTCCTTTTTGACCAGATGTCACTATGGTAAAAATCACATAACATCCAGTTATATTCCAACTTTATTTGAAGTACAAGCTTTTGGAGCACTGCTCCTTCGTCAGATAGCGAGTGGTGTAGGATCATAAATGCACATAATTTATTGCAAAAGATCATAATGTCACTTACGGATGCGATATATTGAACATACCTAGGCTTCTGTGAGATTTTAGAATGCGTTGCAGGTTTCAATTCATTAACATGTAAATCCCAGAATTTCTTTCAAGTCACAACCCTGAGATAACCTAAGGTTTTATTAAAACAAAAGTGACATCTCAGCTCAGACAATGCATTAAAGGTGTGAGGTTAGAAGCTGTATGTATTCCAATTTTGAGTCAGACTGGTTCTATATAATCTATGTGACATTTATGATATGTCACATAGATTATATAAAAGAAAAGTAACTGCCTACAGGTTGTGTGCTTTTTGAACAAAATAGAATGTATCTGCAAATACAAATTCACCCCACAGACCTATATATGTGTGTGTGTGTGTGTGTGTGTTTGAGAGAGAGAGTGTGTGTGTGTGAGAGAGAGAGAGTGTATGTGTGAGTGTGAGAGAGAGTGTGTGTGTGTGAGTGTGAGAGAGAGAGTGTGTGTGTGAGTGTGAGAGCGTGTAGGTGTATGCATGATAGAATGTGCACGTGAATGTGATGGAACATATGCCTGTGAGAGGGTGTGCTCATGGGTGTGAGTGAGGGGTGGGTGTGTGTGGGTATGCCTGAGTGAGAGTGCATCACTATGACAAAGCTCCTTTTGCACAGATTCAATGCTTATTCCTGGAGACAAGTTATAGATTACACTGTAATGGTGTGAACTTATCATTTTCTTCAAAATGAATCCATCTGAAACAGTTTCTGGCTCCTCTTAAGTTTTATTCCTGAATTAGCTGTTTAAAGCACTAGACCATGCCATTGGGGTACACATTATAAGAGTAAATGGTATATATTAGATTAGATTCCCCTACAGTGTGGAAACAGGGCCTTTGGCCTAACAATTCCACACTGACCCTCCGAACAGTAACTCACCAAGACCCATTTCCCTCTGACTAATGTGCCTAACACCACTGGCAATTTAGCATGGCCAATTCACCTGACCTGAACATCTTTGGACTTTGGGAGGAAACTGGAGCACCCGGAGGAAACCCATGCAGACATGGGGAGAACGTGCAAACTCTACACAGTTGCCTGAGGCTGGAATCAAACCCTGATGCTGTATTGCAGCAGTGCTAACCACTGAGCCACTGTGCCGCCACGTATACATTGTATTATTCAGCTATAAGTGATTTAATTACCTTCAGTGTATCCCGTCATGAGTGGCTATCACCATGGACGTCCACATGGTTCTGCTGGCTGATGGTGCTTGCAGAGTTTATCTAGTTGGCCCACCTTTGAAGTTCCTCTGGGCACATTGCATGTTTTGAGTATGGCGTCAATTCATGTTGAAGCAAATTTCAGTACTTGCCTCCAGTTATTCTGGCTGATAGCAATGTTTTCCCAAGTGAACTGATCTGTAATTTGGAAGGCCCTTCCTTAAGGCATCAATACATCATTTGTACTGATTTCTTCATGTTGTTTGCCCTGAGGCAGTTCCCCATTGAAGACCTTTGTTGGGATCCTGCAGTCATTCATTCAACATTACTAGTCTGCCTATTTAAGTTGAGTTACAGAATCAAGGATTGTTACGGTGCAGATGGAAGGCATTTGGTCCATTTTGCCTGCACTGGCTCTTTTACCCAGACCAGCTTTATTATCTCATGCCAATCTTCTGCCTTTTTCCCATGTCACTGCACATCATTATTATTCAAAAAAAAATTCAGTGTCCTCTTCAATACTTCACTTGAAATTGCTTTCACCAAATTTCCAGGCATTGCATTCCAAAATCCTAACAATCCTCTGGGTGAAAAGTTTTTTTTTTCTCACAACACCATTGATTCATTTGCACATCACTTTAAATCTATGCCCTCTATTTCTTGTTTCCTGTCAAGGAAATGAGTTTTCTTTTTCTGCACTATCCATCCTGCTCATGATTTTGCAATCCAATCCTTTCTCAGCCTTCTGATTTCCAAAGGAGAACCATCCCAAATTCTTCAGTCTGTTCTCAGATCTGAAGTTTCTCATTCCTGGAACCATTCTGGTAAATCACTTCTGTCCTGTCATGGATGTATTCCGTCTTTCCAATAGCGTGCACCCACAACTGTGCACAATACTCCAGCTGAGATCTTAACAAGTGTCTTACACAAGTTCAACACTACCTCCTTGCTTTTGTACTCGATGGTCCTATTAAGAATGCAGAGAACTTTGTATGTTTCATTTACTGGTCTCTCCACCGGCCTTGCCACTTGTCATGGTGGTTCAAGGTTGTAGAAAAAACTTCATACCTTGCCAGCATACTCAATATTAATAAAAATTCTTATGCATGAAACCAGTAATTGGCCCTGTCAATGGCATGTCCATGTCATGAAGCCATATGGTATTGATATGAAGCATCAATGATCAGGACGGTGTAGCAGAGAAAGCTTCATATTATCTCAAATCAAAGATCAATTCTTCATCCTGAGTTTTGACCACTATGAGATTGTGTGTTTATATGAGATGCTGTCTGGATAAAATGGATATGCATTTAATGCTTGAAAATACCTACAATTTTGCATTGATCTGTAATCTTTTCGATCTTAAGAAAAATAAGATACATCACACACTCTTACAATCTCATGTAATTTAAAATCTGATAGACATCTGACCTTAATCTTGACTTTCTTTACGTTTTTATATTAATAAAGTTTCATTAAAATATCAAATGAAGCTGATTGGGCGTGATTTTTCAGTTTAAAATATTCTGAGCCTACTTGGCTGTCTAACACAGAATTTCATGTTAGATCTGGTATCTAAGTATTGGCATATGTAAGAATTTAAGTTGACACAAATATACGTGTTATAGTATTAAAAAAGAAAGGATTGGAACAGCCTTACATACAAATTTAACAATAAATATAACTAAGTTTGAGTGAGTTTGTATTCCTTCTGGATGTGTTATTTTTGTCTCTGCAAAGGTCTATGGGTGGCACAGTGGTCAGCACTGCTGCCTCATAGTGCCCGAGACCTGGGTTCAATTAGTACCACAGGCAACTGTCTGTGTGGAGTTTGCACATTCTCCCTGTGTCTGCCTCCCACAGTCCTCCCACAGTCCAAAAAAAATGTGCAGGTTAGGTGAATTGACCATGCTACATTGCCCATAGTGTTAGGTGAAGGGGTGAATGTAGGGGAATGGATCTGGGTGGGTTGCTCTTTGGAGGGTCGATGTGAACTTTTGGGCCGAAGGGCCTGTTTCCACACTGTGAGAAATCTAAATATCAGGCTTCATGAAAATCTACCTTTAGTTTTAACTTGGAAGCATATTACTCTAATGACATTTTATTTACCCAAAAGCAGAAGAGTGTTACATAAATATCAGTGAGTGAATTGTTCTGCATATGGTTAAATTTGAAAATAATTAGAAAATCTGCAATTCCTGGATTTAGAAATCTAAGGCATGTTGTTTCCAATGAGAATGCAATAGAGTGCAGAGGTAAGAGAGGGGATATCGCACAGAAGTTAGTGGAGTGGATTCTCCAATGTCTTGGATTTAAACATTACAGTTTATATCAGCTTTACATCTTTTGCATAGTTTGATCTGTAATCAACTGTTTACAGGAGCAGGTCAGAAATGGAATGTGAATGAGCTAGGAGGTGATTAGGATATGTACAATGACAACAATGCCAGTATTCAGATTCAATGCTGAATCCCTGGAGAGGCCACGGGACACAGTCAGCAGCGAAAGGTACAAATATTTCCCTTGCATTTGGAAGAAGAAACCTGCTATCTCCAAGAGGATGTGGATTTGAATTAGATTACTTACAGTGTGGAAACAGGCCCTTCGGCCTAACAAGTCCACACTGACCCACCAAAGCGCAACGCACCCAGACACATTCCCCTACACCTAACCTACACAAATTTTTTTGGATTATGGGAGGAAACCGGAGCACGGGGAGAATGTACAAACTCCACACAGACAGTCGCCTGAGTCGGGAATTGAACCTGGGTCTCTGGCCCTGTGAGGCAGCAGTGCTAACCACTGTGCCACCGTGCTGCTCATTGCAAAGATTGTAATGACTGAAGAGACAACAGAGTCATTGTTTGTAGATCATAAATAAAATGTAGGAAACAATTTAGTGATCCCACCAGGACGGACAAAATGAATGCATTTGCTGATTTACTTGCACCCTAGGGCTTAAATCTCAGCACAACTCACCAGTTGCACAGGTATCACTTTCCATCCCTAAATACCTTCTCTTGCTAAATGTGAAACATCACATCTCTGTTCTCACTGGCTTATATTACAGCAGCACCCCTCCTCTATGTTGTTTAACATGCTCATTTCCCCATGTATCCAGCCACCGCTGCTATTAACAGCACTGAATGCACTGAAGCCTTGGGTGAAAACGTGAGCCTGCGTCACTCACAAAGATCTGTTTTTTTTTTGTCCCCTGCCAAAAGAGTGAGCGCAAAATGCAAGTGACACATGGAGGATGGAAGTGGCCTGTGATAACTTGAGCAACCTATAGATTCAGGAGAGGATGTCATCGAGATTAGTTATACATCTGGTTTGGGAACTCAGACAGGGAGCTCAAAAATATTTTATATTCAACCTGTTCTGAGATTCGATTACACACCTCTGGAGAACATGAGTCTTGAGCCTAGGCCTCTTGACTCAGAGGTCGGGACACTACCACTGCATGAAGACAAACTTGAGGACTGTAGATGCTGGCATCAGAGTCAAGGTCAGAGTGATGCTGGAAAAGCACAGCAGGGCAGGCAGCATCCGAAGAGCAGAAAAATCAACATTTTGGGCTAACCCCATTTCTGATGAAGGGTTTTGCCTGAAACGCCGGTTTTCCTGCTCCTTGGATACTGCCGGACTTGCTGTGCTTTTCCAACACCACTCTAATCTTGATACTACCACTGCACCACAGCACCTCTAAGGAAGCTCATGGGTAGTTTGTGACTGAATTAAATACATCTGCGATGCACACATTGACTGTAAATCTTTAATGACTGAACAATGAGAAACCCAACAGAAGTGGGGATCTGAGTGACTTTGCCGGAAGCCATGGTTACCGTACCACCCTGAAGCAGCAGAAATCATAAATTTAAGAAATAGTAATTCACCAATGGTGTTTTCATTCAGCAAATGTTCATATGCAGAAAGGCTGTTTAAATGCAAAGGGTGCATGGATGCAGAGCTTTGTATGAGAAACCAAAATTTGGTAATTGTCAAAATTACCTCTTTCCCACAACTAATTCACAACCAAATTGTTTGAATTCAAGGGTCCTTGCATGTGGAGCAAAAGCTGTTGGAGATGCTTGAGATTGACACGTTGAGGACCAATTTCCTTCTCCGATTGTTTTTTCAAAGGATACACACCCGTGAGCCAGTGTAAATGTTTACTGAATGCATTTAGACAATGCATTTTCATTGATGTTTCACAGCTCACAACTGCACATAAGCAGACTTGGTGACAGGAACAGCTGTGAAGAGTCTATTGTTTTAGTCAACCACTGGTAGTGCACTGTCACAAAATGTCAAAAGCTCAATGAAAGCTTATAGATTTATCAAAATCAAATCACAATATCATTACTAAATGGTTGTTGCAGTTCTGAGGAAGGGTCACTTGACCGGAACATTAACTCTGAATTTTCTACACAAATGCTGCCAAACCCATTGACCTTTTCCAGCAATTTCTGCTTTTTTCCTGATTTACAGCATCCACAGTTCCTTTGGTTTTTACAAAATATTATGACTCGGCTATTGATGCACCTCAATCCCTGTGGGTCCAACTCAGGTGCGAAAGGAGGGGAGACCAGTGCTATCCAAGCTCTGGAAACAGATGCTAAATGCTGATATAATTGTGGGAAAGGAGAGTGATGCAGGTTGAGGAGCAACTTTGGGAGATGTGACAAATGCGCCAGGCAATCCCCATAATAGTGGAAAGTATGGAGCAGTCCAACTTTACCAGTTGTGAGTCAGTTCTGTATTTAATTGTGGAAGCATTGAGCATGGAGAATGTAGCTGTCTCTGCTAGTATTAGCAATAATGGTCTAATAATCAATCGTTTGTCAGGGACAAGTCTGCAGGCTAGTCTAATTAAAGCATAAAACACATTATAAATGATGAAGTAGACATTACGGCAAACTAACTGAATTCTACATATTTATAGATCCAAACAGTCTATCTGCCAGGCAGAGTCACATTACTGTACACTCACAACGTGTGGATTCCTTAAAGCGGAACTCTCTTAAACACAAAGTACGCATACCACAATCTCTATGGATTTTCAAGCGTAGCTCTGAAATGTGTTTATTGAGATATGGACCACATCAATGCAGGAGCTGTCCCTCATTTTAAACAGCATAAGAGAAGTTTTATTCATGATTTGTTACAACAGAGATCTTTGTTAAGCTGCTGTCCAACAGAATGATAAGAATAGAATGTGCTAGTGCAGGAGAGCAAAATGGCAAAAAGTGATATGCTAGTGGGAATTTTGTACAAAAACTTCCGTGTCTCATCCATTACCACTTACAAATCCTGTGTACACAATATGCTGTTTCCCCTCTTAGTTGGTAGAGACTGCCCCTCAGTAGGTGATGGTGAAGTAATCTTTAACAAGATCCCTGGGGGCTGCAAATTCTAGTCATCACAAATCAAAAACAGAAGGCAGTGTGGGGATCTGTGGAGTCAGGTTCTTCTTCTGTTGAAAGCTGCAGTACATGGAAACTGTGGAAATCATAAATTAAAAATTTATAATTTAAATAGTAATGTAATTGAATAGACATTGAGTATTACTGAACAATAGATACATTCCATTGAAGCTTTCATCTTGTACTCATCAGCACAATTCAGCAAGTATACATTCAAGGAGAAAACTAACATGTATCTTACATGAGAGAAGAGTGTTGATCGTCTGGCTCGTGAAGTCTGATTAATAGAATGTACTCATTAGTGCTGATAGACAGCTAAGAAGCAGGTTTTAATATTTTAAACTGATCAAATTGACTCAGACTGCTCTGAATAATGAATCAATGGCTGTTACCTATTTTGTTCAGATGAAATAAGCACATTCAGTCGAAAAAGATTTGTAACTTCCAGTGCACGCATGTATGCCATGCTGTTAAACTGACTAAGACTTCGAAACTGTTGTTAATGTAACTTCTCACACATTCAGGATTATCCAGCAAAATTGCACTCTGCAGGCAGAGCCCCATCTAACAGGAGATACTGTGTTAATTTGGCAATCGTGAGCTAGTTGAATATGATCATTAGCTTGCTTGTTGCAAACAGCCAAAGGGACATGCTGTTTGATGCAATTTACCAGATTGTAAGATGCACAGCATCCATATCTGGCATCACACTAGCACTGAAATTCAGATCCCACATCACTCATTTGTCTGATAGGCAAAATGTCTTTTTAACTTGACAGGAACATCTGTTAGTGGCAAACACTACTCATGTTGCGATCGTATTGCACTAGGGTGAAACACATAGTTTCACATGTGGTTCAAGCATTTGAAATACCTTACCTCAAGTTTACATGGTGAGAAAATGGTTTGGATTCGATTAGCAAGTTTTCAATAAGGCCAAGTTTATAGCTATGGAAATGTGGGAATCCCAATGTAGATAGACTTGTGGTAGCTAGTTGCGGAGAGCCCTTGTTAGTTTCTCAAACAGCACATTGAGGAAAGGGAGTTGATTTGACTGCTCCATTTCAAATATGAACTCGAATGAAGGATGGAGCCTAGTTAGACATGCAGCTATGGATTTAAATTTAGCAAATGCATCAACATATCAGAAAAAAAAATTGGAGGTTAGCTATAATTCCAACAAAGACATATTTCATATGGAATCCAGTAAAAATATTTGTGACAATGACTTGACAACATCATCAACTTGCATAATTCTAAGTTACAAATGGCATATTGACTCGGCAGGTGTGCAATGATTGCTGATTGATGTGAAAGATTGTTTTATGTAAAGTGAATGGAATGCAAGGTAGGAGATTGATAGTGATTGATTATAATTGCCATTTTTTTCTAATCTAACAACCTAATTGAATATTTCAGCAATATGTGCATCCCTCACAAGCCAGAGAGTAAGGTTAGTATCTAGCCTGGTGGTTGCTGCCCACATTTATATTCCTGTTCATCCTCCTTTTCTTCCTCTTCTTCAAAGTATTCATCACAGTCTGATGAATACATTGATCATTTCTATCACTAATCCTCTTTGCCATATGCTGAAGTACAAATGACACATGAGATGTCTTCAGTGCAGTGAGAGAACAAGAGGCAAAACAATTGAGGGCACAGGTGACTTTTACAGTTTTAGACAATGTGTACCCACCAGATCCAATAGGATGGAACCCCTCTCAAAGGACATTATAGATGCTGGCAACCACCTGCCAAGGACTACTAGATAAAGAAAGCTGAACCTTTGCCCTCTGCCCTTTCACATGGGTGATGATGCCTTTAATATTTGTCATCCTATCATAAAATGGAATTGTGCTGTGTGGCTTCAACCTGCACCTTTTCTTACAGTACATTTTTTTTAGATTACTTACAGTGTGGAAACTGGCCCTTCGGCCTAACTAGCCCACACTAACCCTCCGAAGAGCAACCCACCCAGACCCATTCGCCTACATTTACCCCTTCACCTAAAACTACAGAGAATTTAGCACAGGCAATTCACATAACCTGCACATGTTTGGATTGTGGGAGGAAAGCGGAACACCCGAAGGAAATCCACGCAGACACAGGGAGAATGTGCAAACTCCACACAGACAGTTGCCTGAGGTGGCAATTGAACCCAGGTCTCTGGCGTCATGAGGCAGCAATGCTAACTACTGCGCCACTGTGCCGCGCAATTCTCTATGATAGCAGAATATCTTTTGCCAGAGAGTATGCTTGTCTTCCTTGTTTGGATCCATTGAAGTTGCCTGTTTCAAAACCTTGAAAATTCTCACAAAGCTCTGTCCTCCCAAGAAACTCTGAGAGAGGGATCTGACAAAGCAACCGGAAGCACTGAATCTTTATGGGCATTGCAGAATCTGAGTATTAACCAACCTCATGTAGTGTCACTTATTTGCACCTCTTTCTCACTGGTGACTTACAAACCCCAGAAATGTATGCTGGAATCTTAAATTCATATTCCTCACTGATTCAATTCAGAAACATCTTCATACCATCTGCTAGCAATGTTAACATCTGTGCTTATTACTGGACACCAGAATGTTAATCCTGCTTCCAACAGGCAGCAAATGGTGTACCTGTCAAATCTGGAGATCTGGACGTAAATTGGCCCACACTTGAAATTTCTGCATTTTTACTGCTCACCAAAGTGCAGTTCGGTCTGTCTCTACATGTAGCAAAACCCAGACAACATTCAAATTGAGGTTAATAAATGGCAAGTAAAATTTGTCCCACACAAGTGCTTTGCAATGTTCATTTCCAACTAAAGTGAATCTATTTCCCCTTGATATTCAAAGGCATTACCACCACGATCAACATACTGGATGTTAGCATTGATCAAAAACTAGGCATGTGAATACTGTTGTTGTAAGGGAAGGTCAGACATTGGGATTTCTGTGGCAAGTAACTCATCAAGGAATAAGAGCGGAGCGATTCAGGACTAAGATGAGGAAGAATTTCCTCACTTAGAGTGTTGTGAACCGGTGGAATTCTTTCCCATAGAAAACTGTTAGGGCTAGTTCATTCGATATATTCAAGAGGGAGCTAGGCATGACTCTTGTGGCTAAAGAGTTCAAGGGATATAGAGATAAAGCAGGAATTGGATACTAAACTTGCATGATCTGTCATGATCATATGGAATGGTGGTGCAGGCTCGAGGGGCCAAATGGTCTACTCCTGCACCTGTTTTCTATGTTTCTATCTTCTTACTTTGCAAAGCCTGCCCACCCAGTGACAAGGGCTCAATTCAAGATTGAGGTTGTGATGAATGGTCTCAATTTGTCTGAATAAGTCCAGCTCCAACAACAATCAAGAAGTTCAACACAATCCAAAGCAAAGCATTGCATTTTATCAGTATCCCATAGATGACAGTTGCATTAATTCCCATCACTAGTGATACATAGTTGTAGCTGCATGGACCATATACAAGATGCACTGTAGCAACTGACTACGTTTCTTCCTACAGATCTTTCAAACTCATGATCTCTGCATCCTCAAATTTCAAGGGTAGCAGTTACATGGGAATGCCACATATGCATGTTTTCCTCTAAGTAACATACTATCCTGATGTGAAACTATATTGCTGTTAATTCACTTGTGCTGGGTTTACATCCTGGATATCCCTCCCTATTGGAACCATGGGTGTACCTGCATCAGATGGACTGCATATGTTCGACAAGGCAGTTCACCATCACCTAGTAAAGGTTGAAGTATAAATATTGACCCAGCCAGCAATACCAATGTCTGGAGCAAGAATTAGGCAAAACTATTTTATTGAAAAAGTTCTATGCAAAAAAATTGCATACTTACATGAGCAAAATTTTAACATAAAAGAAGTCATAGCAAGACAATGTTTTTGTGGAAAAGTGTCAATAATTCGGATTGATTAGAATGGAACTGCAGTTTGTGTCTGTAGTATTTCTCCTGTAAACTTCAGCACAAAGGAATATTCCTGAATTTATAATCTCTCTCTACTAACCACGGTCTTATTGCATTGTAACTTGCATTCAGGAATGTTGCTTCATTTCGCAAAGAGTCCATGTGACTTGACTAATTTATTAATAATGTTTTGTGATTTTTGTGACCGGTAAATTTGGCAAAAGAGAGAAGATTCAGAAAGAAAACTTGAAAACCAGGATAAATTATCTGATCTCAAAAACACACCAGAAGGATGACATCTCAAAAGGGGTTAAGTGATAAAGTTGGAGCATCAATTAAGTGCTGAATGATTGCATTTATAAATAACTTAAAAGGAACAAGTATTCAGCCAAATGCGACACATTTTGTGAATAGGTCATCCTTACATTCATTATTGAATTATCGCACCATTAACTAAAGTCCATAAAACCTTACTGACATCTCATCAATGGACAAATCTTAAAAGCAAGTGGTTTTATTTGTAGATGACATACACGACAGAATGTAATGAAAATCATGAGAATTACATGCAAATTAGATTGTCATTAGGAATTACAAATCTCAGTTGGCCAATAAGTTGTAGAACAAAATGTCACAAAGGTCAAGGTTACACATTTTAAAAAATATAATTAAAATTATGTGGGGAATTCATCTAAACATCCAACTCACTCATAATGTGACATGATTTTCTATTTATTGACATAATTTTCAGACTTTCACAACATTTTGATCATCCTAAACGATTAGTCATATAAGCATTATGAACATTTAATAGTAGGCTGACATGTTTAGCACTCCTGGGATCTTAGCTTTTGTTTCTCTTGTCTCTGCTGAAGGGCCATTGAATTTGGTAATAGCTTCTTGCTGGAAAATTTCATCTCTTTGATCTCTCCCTATATTATGTTTTATCTCTTTTGGTTCAAACATGAACTTCTCTGCCATAAGAACAGGAAATGCTGGAGAAACTCAGCAGTTCTGGCAGCAGCTGTGGAGAAAGAAACAATGCTTCAAGTCCAATGATTCTTCTTCGAAACAGATGCTCTTCCAGTGTTTTGGTTCCAAAGTATATTCATTGGTTACAAACATTACCTCTCCAAATGTTCTGTTTTGTTTCAAATTTCCAGAATCCACAGTATTTTGCTTCCAGTTAACTTCCCTCTACATTGATTTTCCTCTTACTCATCTTTGGGTCTGTTCAATAATTGCTGCAACAAAAAGCTGGATATCTGAAAGTGAAATAGGTAAAAAGACATGCCAAGCTCATGAGCAGCAATGAGGGACAAAAAAATGGTGTTCACTCCACCCAGACTGAGTAACTCACAGTGTTTGCTGAGCTGGTTCAGAAATGTTACACGGTTATCAGTTTTCTGCCCAGTCTGCTTACTACTTGATGTATCAACAATGTTTATCGCTAACTTTAGCAATAAACAAAACACAAAGTAAAGACAATTTACATTTACATGATGGTCACTGTCTAATTCTATTGGCACTGTTATTTCCTCATTGGTACAAAGAAAGGTTTTACTCTTCCTGTTTTGCTCAGTTCAGATTATGAAGGAACAATGATCTACCTTCTTGTAAAGAAAGAAGGTAAAATAACTTTTCTATCAGTGGAAGTCAGCAAATGTGTCAGCAGTCGTGTCAGCTACCTTGTGGTACGTTCAGTTCAGATTGTTTTTTCTTAAGAAAATGTCTAACCTGCAGTTTTTTGAAATATTTTGTTTACTTTAATGGCACCCTTCAACGTTTTTCATAATAATATCTTGTTTTCTTTTTGAACACGACACACTAAATGGTGTTGCTTTGATTTTAAAAAGAAAAACGTAATCACATTGACAATTTTTCACGAATTAAAGGCTATAATGCTGTTTCAATGACTGGAAATTATTTCCAGATGACATATTGTCAGACCAGAAAATTTGTTTTATCTCATTCTTCCTCTTTTCTTTTTCATCTGTCTCTCATTTCTACTAAATTACTCATCAGGTAAACAATAAAAAATGATGTAAGGCACTCATGAAATATTTTATTTTGCTATTCAACTGTAAATCCACTTTGTATTATTTTCAAGGAGCAATATTGCAACTAATATTGATTGTAAAACAATATACTGCCAGCAGTTGTATTCAATTCATTCAAAACATTCCACATGATTATAAATGCAGCCAGGACGCGGAAGCAATGTGTGGAGTGTGACATTCTTGCCACAGGGAGTAATGTTTATCTTCAATATGTGGACAGTAAATTGCAAGAGTGTTTCTCCCACCAGTTACAGAAAGCTCTCAGTTATTATTTTCTAGGATTCTCAATTCCTGATTATCAGTTTGGTTCGTGCTGATACATGGATGTCATATTAGCATGGATAGCTAATTGGTTAGCTAACAGGAAGGAGAGTGTAAGGATGCAAGCAGTAATTTTGTGGTGAACCCTCAAAAATATTGTAATAGGTTCGTTAAACATTATCATAAAATCCAGTTGACTCTGCCTGTTACATTACAATTTTCAATGTATTCTGCTGCAACCTCCTTAGTAATGGATTCTGTGATTAAGAAAGCAAATGCAATGTTGTCACTTATCTCAAGAGGTTTGGAATATAAAAGCACCATTGTGCTACTGAGACTTTATAAAGATCTGGTTAGGCCCCATTTGGAGTACTGTGTCCAGTTTTGGTCCCCACATCTCAGAAAGGACATACTGGCACTGGAACGTGTCCAGCGGAGATTCACATGGATGATCCCTGGAATGGTAGGTCTAACATATGAGGAACGGCTGAGGATCCTGGGATTGTATTCATTCGAGTTTAGAAGATTAAGGGGAGACTTAATAGATAATACATGGCTTGGAAAGGGTGGATGCTAGGAAATTGTTTCCGTTAGGTGAGGAGACTAGGACCCATGGACACAGCCTTAGAATTAGAGGGGGTAAATTCAGAACAGAAATGCGGAGACATTTCTTCAGCCAGAGAGTGGTGGGCCTGTGGAATTCATTGCCACAGAGTGCAGTGGAGGCCGGGACACTAGATATCTTCAAGGCAGAGATTGATAGATTCTTGTTGGGAATTAAGGGCTACGGGGAGAATGCGGGTAAGTGGAGTTGAAGTGCCCATCAGCCATGATTGAATGGCGGAGTGGACTCGATGGGCCGAATGGCCTTACTTCCACTCCTATGTCTTATGGGTCTTATGCTCTTTGGAAGGTCAGAATGGCCTGATTCCACACTGTAGCGATTGTATCATTTGCTAAAAAATGAATACTAACTTCATTTATTCTTTGCCCATTAAATAAATTGTAGAAATTCTTGTCATTTTTTAAAAAAATTATTAGCACGTTTTTTCCATGCTCTACCTTTATTAGTCCTTACTTGCTGGTCAAAAAATCTGTACAGTCTTCAGACCAAGAACGAACATCCACAGAATTGTATAGTGTTCCTTTCAAACTGATATATCCTTAACTTTCTTGTTTAGCCATATACCTAGAGATAATTTAGATGAGTCAATAAAAATTTGTCAGGCGGGATACAATATAGGAACATGTGAACTTGTCCAGTAGGCAGGAGAGATAGAAAAACAACACCTCATTAAATGGAATGAGAATCCAGAACCCTGGGTGACAGAGTGATCAAAATATCTGGATGAATGTCAGAAAGTTAATTTACAGGTACAGTAGGTGATTAGGAAGACACATGGAATTTTGACATTTATAAAAGTAATGAGGTTTTGCTTTAGCGGCATAGAGCCTGAGTGAAACCACAGCTGGTTTACTTCATATAGTTTAGTTCATCACTTTAGAAATAATTTAATTACTTTAAAAGTGCTTCAGAGTGTAGTGCTTGTAATGAGGTCAACTAGGTAGACTTCACAAACCTTGACTCGGTCTTTTCTTCCCTGGTCCGATCCCTGCCCAGATTAATCTGATTCCTCATTTTATATCAGTTTCTGAACTTCCAGTTTGAGAGCTCCAGCTGCCTCCTCTTTACCATGGATGTGTAATCCCTTGATATGTCCATCCCCCACCAGGATGGTCTCAGGGCTCTTTGCGTCTTTCTGGAGCAAAGGCCTGAACCGTCCCCATTCACCATCACCCTCTCAGCTTGGCCGAGCTCATCTTCACCCACAACAATTTCTCTTTTAACTCCTCTCGTTTTCTTCAGGTCAGAGAGGTGGCCATGTCTATCCAAATGGGCCCCAGTTATGCCTGTCTCTTCATGAAGTATGTGGAACATTCCACATTAAAAAGATCATCAGGCATCATTTCTGCAACTTCCAGCAAGATGTCACCATCAGATACATATTCCCCTCTCCTCCCTTCTCTGCTTTCTGCAGAGACCATTCCCTCCAGGCCACCCATGTCCACTCTTCCTTCATTCTCAACACCTCTTGACAGCCCCATGGCACCTACCCCTGCAACCACTGAAGGTGTAACACCTGCCCATTTACCACCTCCCTCCTCAGTATCCAAGGGCCAAAATGTACCTTCCAGATGAAGCAGCACTTTACCTGCACTTTACACAATCTAGTCTACTGCATTCGCTCCTCTACATTGGGGAAACAAAGCTTGGTCTGGGTGAATACTTCACAGACCACCTACGTTCTGCCTGCAAAAAAGACCCTGAGCTTCCAGTTTCCTGCATTTTTAATACACCACCCTGCACCCTGGCCAACGTCTCTGTCTCAGACTTGTTGCAGTGTTCCAGTGAAGCTCAGTGCAAGCTGGAAGAACAGCGCCTCATTCTCCACTGGGGATCCTACAGCCTTCTGGATTCAATATCAAGTTCAATAATGTTCAATAATGATCTCTCTCATGTCCTAGCCTCCAGCCCCACACACCAGGCCTTGTTATCACATAGTCTGCCAACACACATTACTCATTGTTAGCCACTAACAGTCTGCATTAATTGCTATTCACTCTCCTAGCCAGATCATTACCCACTCTTTTGTCTGTCCAACTGTTCTTCTCTCTCTTTCGGCTCTATTCCCTCCTATTGTTTAGCCCTTACCTTCCTCCCCCGACTCTAAATTGTGCATATAAAATGACATTTTCCTAGCTGCCATGAGTTCTGAGGAAGGGTCACCAGACCTGAAACATTAACCCTGATTTTTCTTCACAGATGCTGTCAGATCTACTGAGCTTTTCCAGTAACTTCTGCTTTTGTTCATAGAATATGAGTTCCCTGATTGGGACTGTTAATCTGGTCAGAGGTTCTTGGAGTTGGACCAGTGTCAAAGACTTGCCACGTGGAAATAAAGGGTGACTTGGTGACGAGGAGACAGGCCTCTATGGAGTCATTTCACGAAGAAGGTTTAGTCAAGTCATTATGATGATACATGTGGACATACAAATTATAAGCAAGATTAGACTCAACAATCACTCAAATGCTCCGCCATTCAATAGGATATAGCTGACCTAATTTTGGCTTCAACTGTACTTTTCCACCTATGCCAGATAAATGTTGAGCCCCATATTTATCAAGAATCTATCTGCCTTTGCCTTAAAACTATTCAGTGACTACTGCCTCCATCACTGTTTGGGGAATTGCATTCCAATAATTTCATGACTCTTTGCTAGAAATATTTTCTCCATCTTAAATAGAAGACCTCTTACGTTTAAACTATTTCTTCTGGTTCTAATCTCTCTCACAATGGGAAATACGCATTCAGCATCCAGAAGTCCTGGGGTTAAGGGATTATCTTCAATCCCAAATGGAGAATTCATGAGAGCTAGTACTTGTCCTGTTTCCAGGTGTCTTCTCTTATCCTAATCCCCCTTTTAACCATTGACAGTTTCTGTTGAACATCTTCATAATTGTCTTTGGATCCTACATCATACAATAGTGCAGATTATTGTAGGCCATTCAACCCATCAAGCATGTGTCAGAGAAAGAGAAATCCCATCAGTCCTATCCTCTCCTCCACTTCTTATTTTTTCCCAGTTTTATTTTTCTCCTGGCATTTATTTAATTTCCTTCTGAACAGATTTTGAATTTGTCTCCATCACAGTATCAGGGATGGAGAGTCTTCCAGACCCCAGTTATTCTTCCTGCAAACATCGTTTTCTCATGTTGCTCTTGGCTCTCTTTTCAGACAACTTCTGAATTTAAATCTGGCTGTCTGTTTAACTAACTTTCACCCATTAGAAATAGTTCATATTTATTCTATCTAAAACCTTCATGATTTTGCACATTTTCATCAAATTTCCTCAGGTCTCTTGAATGTATGGGGAGTGATCTCAGCTTCTCTAAACCTTCATCCTCACATTAATTCTTTGATAATGCTGCTCCTTTAACAAGGTGAGGTTGTCCTTTTTTTTCAAGAGGCCGTAAGGTCACAGACTCCGAAATGTTTGGGGGTTGATCTACTAGAGAATGCCTTCAAGTTTTTTTTTTAAAATACACTTGTACAATGAAATGGGAGTGGCCAGTTCTCCCAGCTCAACTTCTCACTGGTTTGGTTTGGTTTGGTTTCAGCCGTCTGGCTGCTCAAGAAAGCAGGTAGTTAGCTTTAGGCTGCTGGTTCAAAGAACAACTACATGGAAGACAGTGTTCCATGCTGAGTCCCTCTGCCATCTCTCCCTTTCTCTTGAAAGACCCTGTGTTCAATTTTACCTTTTTTTGCCAATGGGTGTTTATGGGGATTGTTCCATGAATTTGGAACAACGTCATTAAGTTGGCATAATCTGTTGGGTTTTCGAATAGGACAAGTTATTCTATATTCTGTTCTCTTTTGTTTGTGTTTCATTTGGTAATCTTGCAAGTAAATCCTGTTTGAATAAAATTAAGTGGTTGGACCAACTGCATCCCTCCTGGAATATCCACATTACACCTGCTCAAAACCATCATCAAAGTTAGGGTCTGGGCTACTTGCTTGAAATGTTTTGATGGGTCTGGCCTGGTCCACAACAATTCTAATAAAATCTCCCCAATGCATTCTTGTTCTTGTTTTCTGAAATGGAAAATCTAGTCACAATGTTTTACACTGGTTCAACAAACAGAAATGTTTTTGAATTCTCTGCCTCTATTTATAAAGGCAATCAAAAGCACAGGTTTTTAATAAGACATATTACAGCTGCAGTTTTGTCAGCCAATTGCACACAACTTGGTTGTTCACAGTACACAGACAGCTCAAATGTTTTGAACTTTCCCAATGTCAAAATTATTATTTTGAGCATTCTTAAGATTTTCTCTGAGCCCACGTCTTCTTGTTCAGGAGCTGCTGTTTCTTTTTCACTAGCTCATTTATTTGGTAATGTAGACAATTAGTAACAATACCTTTTTTATATAAGTTCACAAAAATAGTATCCAGACTTAGGTAGTGAGACTTGGCATAATTCATCAATGTCCTTACCAAGCCACAACATACAAGGAAAACATTCATTTACTGGATACCATAATTTTAGAATTGGTGCAAGATTTCAGGTGTAAGATAGCAACAAAAGATTTGCTCAAAATAACTGACAGATACTTCTACACACAAGAAAAAAGGCATCACCTTGGACTGATGAGATCACAACTGCAGAGTTTCTATCATATATACACAAAGCAGAGACATTTTACCTGGGCAGTTCCTGCTCCTTTTTTATTGCATTTCAGATCTAAATCTCACATTTAAATTTAACAATTGACAAACTTGTTCCATACAGGCTGTGGAAGGGTTAATGTTGGAGACATGCATTGCACACCCTCCCCATCAAAAGATGTCATACCATCTTGATGGGAGAATTATAAGTCTTGCTCCTAGTCTTCTTCAATCAGTTGTATCTTTAATATTGTAAACTCAGATCTTCTATATTTTTCTCCTGGCTTGAATGAATGTCCTTTTACTGCTGTTGCCTTCAGGTATTTAAGGAACAGTCTCACAAGTCATCATCATGTCGAATGTCTTATGGAACCAGCTAATATTTCGGGTAGAATACTGCCTTCAAACATTGAATGATAGTATCACACTGTGCACAAGAGGGCCTTCAGCTCATGGAGTCTGCACAAACCAAATAGTCTTTCTCAGTTCAAGGCTTCAATGAGGTTAAGAGCTCAGTGTCTCCGATAGAAACAAACCATGTGTCAGTGAGCAGATTGTTGTGAAGCAAGTGCTGCTTGATGGTACTGATGATCAACCCTTCCATTACTTTATTGATGATCAAGAGTTAACTGATGGGACAATTGTTGGCCAGGTGGAATTTTTTTATTTTATAAAGAACATACAAAAACAATTTTCCATATTGATTTCTATTGTTGTCGCTGTATTGGAATAGCAAGTTCTGGAGCACAAGGTGTAAGAACTATTGCTGGACTGTTGGTGGGCCCCATAGACTTTGCAGTTTTCAGTGCTGTCAACCATTTCTTGATATCATGTGGAATGAATCAAATTAACTGAAAACTGGCATCTGTGATGCTGGGGAGCTCTAGAGGAGGACAAGATGGATGATTCACTCTGTCTGTTCGACAGGGACCACTCAAGGCCAAGATCAGAAATAAGAGAAACAATCACCAAAGTTAAAAGCCTGCCAATCTTTCAAGTTCAAAGAAAATGTGTTCTGGAAAAGCTGTGAAACCTCCAGACTGCCTGAAATTGTGATTTAAGAGACTCAAGGATAGATGAAGAACAAAGAACAAAGGAAAGAAAGTGGTAAATGTAAAATAGTTATACATCTAATTGGATAAATTATATGAATAGAAAATGCTGAGGGAGGTGTTGTATAAGATCTGAAGGCATAAGATTTTAATATTCAATCAAATCATAGGCCCAGGTACAGAAACAAACTGGACGGCATTGTATCCCACCCAGTAGTTGTTAGTGGAACAACATATACATGAACATTGTAAATTAAATCAGTATCAACTACATTTTCCCATATTATGGGCAATGAATAAATACAGGCTTAAATTAGAATTTCCAAGAAATTTATTACCTCAGTGATTTTCTAGCTTTTCGTTAGTTCAATGGCCTTTTGAAGATAGCTTTAACATGGTTCTCCTACCTTCTGTACCACAATGTAATCTTTCCTACAGCCTCACATGACAGCCTTCACCTTATTCCTCACCACTTGCAATCTCCTGCCCCCACCCACTCTATGGCTCTCCTTCTCCCATTTCCCCCATTCCTGAGTCAGGAAGTATCCCACAAAATTTCTGTGACTGTCTTCTGATAACTCCCAATGCCTAAATTTGGCAATTCCCTGAAGGCTCAGTGTTAGCAATCCCAAAGGCCTGGTATCCACTCCCCACTCCAATTCCTGAGGCCTGGGATCCACATCCCCTGGTAATTCCCTGGGCTGTAGCCTGGCTCCTGTGAGAATTTCAGAGACCTGGGCCCAGCTCCAGGAAGTAATCACTGAAGCCTGGGCCTGGGTCCTGGTAGTAAACTCATGACTCACTCACTGCAGCCGTTTTCCTTCTGACTTTCACTGGACACTGTATTAGACTTGACAGGTCAATGGCCTGCTCCTGCTCATAATGTTATGCCCTTCTGTTCAATTAACTTGAAAGTCACACAGATGCATTTGAATTATAGAGTCATACAGTTGTACAGCACGGAAATAGACTTTTCAGTCCAACTCTTCGATGCTGACCAGATATCCTAGATAAATCTAGTCCCATTTGCCAGCATTTGGCCCATATCCCTTTAAACCCTTCATATTCATAAAACCATCTAGATGCCTTTTAAAAGTTGTAATTCTACCAGTCCCCACAATTTCCACTACCCTCTGAATGAAAACATTGCACCTTCAGTCCCTTTTAAATCTTTCCTCTTTCATCTTAAGCCTATGTTCCCTAGTTTAGGATTCCCCTGGCCTGGGGAAAATATCTTGGCTATTCACTCTGTCTACACCCCTCATGAATCTATAAACCTCTATAAGGTCCCCCTCAGCCTCCAGTTGAGTGTTCCAATTTATCATCCAAGCTGCAATGGTAAAAAGTTGCTCACAGAATCTTGTCTATAGTTGAAAGGATGAGTATTTATTCTAATCTATGTTCTTTTCCACACTCTTGTCACTGTTATGATACTGAATTGAGTATGCCTCTTGTGGGCGGCATGGTGGCACAGTGGTTAGCACTGCTGCCTCACAGTGCCAAAGACCTGGGTTCAATTCCCACCTCAGGCGACTGACCTGTGTGGCACATTCTCCCCACGTCTGCATGGGTTTCCTGCGGGTGCTCCGGTTTCCTCCCACAGTCCAAAAATGTGCAGGTTAGGTGAATTGGCCATGCTAAATTGCCTGTAGTGTTAGGTGTAGGGGAATGGGTATGGGTGGGTTACGCCTCGGTGGGTCGGTGTGGACTTGTTGGCCCAAAGGGCCTGTTTCCACACTGTAAGTAATCTAATCTAATCTAGTCAGAATATTAGAGGTGTTTGCAGCAGCTGTGGTTTTGAGGGCTGTGGTATGAGCATTCAAAGATTTCATATCCACTGAGATTGGAAGCACTAGCGCAAGGCTCAATAAGAAATTTACAGAAGGCACAAAGAGAATCATTACTAACTTCCAGAAATCTCAGATACATGTGCCACTGCACTATTCACATACACCCAAGAGATTTGAGTAAACAGGTCATTTGCATGGAACTGCTCCTCAATGAGTGGTAAGGGTGATACTGATTGACCTATCTTAGGAGCAGTGTAATCTATGAAGGGAAAAGCACGTATTGATGGTTCAGTGGGAAGCTGGTGTGCATTCAGTATGTAAAACTCCCTTTGGAATAAGTGGCTCAGCAACACTCTAACTAATTACACAAAACCTCCCAGGAAATCCTAAATCGAATGCTGTTTGTAGTCAGCGATGAACTGTTTTGAAAGAACTAAACACACCAAACGAAAGAATACTGAGATGGTAGGGTGCTTTTGTTTCAAAGGCTTACCCTCTGTGAGTGTGTGTGAACTGGATCAATTAAATAAAAGTGTTTTACTGGTGAAGCACAGGATACCCTCAAGATACAAAATTCTAGCTCGTGTTTGGCAGATACTTCTATCAAAAGTATTTGCAGTGCTTACAGCTTTCATCACACCCACTGTGCCGGTTCTCTTTCAGTAGACTAGCATTTGATATTTCTCCAGCTCTTGGGAGGTTTCCAAAGAGTAGGTGCACAAAACTGGCACTGTTCTAGCATTCAGAAAGAACCAATTAATTCATGGCTGATACCTCCATTCTATCTGAATGAAGAGATCGAAACCGATATGATGATGGGTGAGAAGTAAGAACTCAAAGACCAAGTCCCATTTCTGACATGTTATATTAATGCTGGAAGATGTAAAAACACATCTCAACTTAGCCGGGCTGCAAGTGTGTGCAGATGTTCATAAACTTGAATAGGCACTAATCATGGACCAAATTGAGCCAAATGGCCTGTCCCTGTGCTGTAGGACAGTGACTCTGACTCTATGATCACCCATCATTCACCTGGCCATCCTGAGTTCAAGCTCATCAATACAAGATCAGTAAAATTCAACCTGCAAACTTGTTACTGTATTTGAATGCACAGGTGGAAAAATTGTATGAAAGTTCAGTAATAGCAGGGGAATTGATGGAGAAAGATAGATCCTTCCTGAAAGATAGGCAGCTGGGGATTATTGTACTTATACACTTGAAGACAATACATGCAGGACACAAAGAGATCTGAAAAAAATAACAAACCAGCTCTGCAAATTACATGGTGACATGACGTAAATAGATATTGTGAATAAATCATGAGGAATGATCCCAAATGTGCAGAGAACAAACCCAGTGAAATTGTGGAGGCCTTCTGTTCTGTTGCAGTGTTTATGGAAAAACGTGGAAACAATGTTTAAATTTGAAAGAATTTGTGTATCCACTGCATATAAATCCCTCGCCGTTCATCTCTAAATAGTGTCACTATTGTAGATTGCTGGTTATATGTTGAACTTTGAATAAAAATACTTCCAAAAATGGTGAGGTGGAGGGGAGGGGTCAACATAGACAACACCCAAGAAGCTTGATACCATCCAGGACAAAGCAGCCCTCCTAATTGGCATTACATCCACAAACATTCAGTCAATTCCACCATTGGCATTCAGCAGCAGCAGTGTGTATCATCTACAAGGTGCACCAAAGGAATTCACCAAATATCCTGAGACAGTACCTTCTAAAGTCACAACCTATTCCTCTAGAAGGCAAGGACAACAAATATATGGGCATGCCATTGCCTACAATTTTCCCTCCAACCTAGTCAGCATCCTGACTTGGAGATATATCGTTCTTCCTTCATTGTTGTTGGCTATGTGAAGAAAGCATTTGGTACTGTTGCCTTTATTGGACAGTACACTGAGTATAGGAATTAGGAGGTCCTGTTGCAGTTATGCAGGACATTGGTTAGGGAACATTTGGATTATTAAATTCAGTTCTAGTCTCTCTGCTACAGGGAAGATGCTGTTAAACTTGAAAAATTACAAAAAGGATTTATAAGGATGTTGCTGGAGTTGAAAGGTTTGAGCGACGGGGAGAGGCTAAATGGAGGGGAGGGGTGAGGCTATGTTCTCTGGAGCGTTGGATTTGAGCAGTGACCTGATAGAGATTTACAAAATCATGAGGAGCATGGATAAGGTAAACAGCCAATATCTTTCTCCCAGGGTGGTGGGAGTCCAAAACTAGAGGGTACAGGAGAAAGATTTAACAGGGACTTTAGGGGCAACAATTTCACATAGAGGGTGGTGTGTGTACAAAATGAGTTGCCGGAAGAAGTGGTGGATGCTGGTACAACTACATTATTTAAAAGGCATCTGGACGGGTATATGAATAGGAAGGGTTTAGAGCCATATGGACCAAATGCTGGCAAATGGAATGAGATTAATTTAGGATATCCAGACGGCATGGATGAGTTTTCTGAAGGGTCTGCTTCCATGCTGTACAACTCTATGACTCTATAAAATCCTGGAATTTCCTCTGCAAGCCAATTGTGGGTCAACCTACAGCAGGTGGACTACAGCAGTCCAAGAAGGCAGCTCATTACCACCTTCTCAAGGGCAACTAGCAATGGGTAATAAATACTGGCCAGCCAGTGACCCCATGTCCCATGAGTGAATGAAAAAAAGGACAGACAAAAGGGTGTAGCCCATTTACTGGGGTGAAATATTTAATATATTTTTTTTGAGTACAGCCATGGGAAATGCAGGGTTACCTGGATAGGGTAGGGGCGTGGGTCTGGATGGGATGCTCTTTGGAGAGTTGGTGTGGACTTGTTGGGCTGAATGGCTTGTTTCCACACTGTGGGGATTCAATGATTTAAGTTAACAATAAAACAGAAATCTGGAAAACACATAAGTTCATGCATCTTATTCGAAATGTCTGTTCAGAATATTTTTAGTGCAGCGGGATTAGTCAGGTCACCCGATGTCGGTCTGCAAATGCACCTGAATTGGAAACAGCCCATGTTAGGTAAATGAGAAAAGGGATTGTCAGTGTAGTTTCTGTGGCAAAAGCACGGAACTGATGTTGAGGACAGCCAAGGCCAAGATATCCTTATGGGGCGAAAAGAAGGACTTGTGCACCATCTTGTCCACAAGGACTTTAGCTGGCCCACAAAACACACAAAAAATGAAAAAAAGTACAACTTACCTGAGCTATCTCTGAGCAGGATGTTGCACTCTGTGAAACAGGGAAGGTTAAATAAAAGCTTATCTGTAAGCAAACATACGGTGAATTGAGTTTAGGAGAGGAAAGAGTTGCAAGGAAATGGAAAAAGGTATGAATTACAAGTCAGCTGAATTCCTTGTTATCAAAACCACACACGTGGCTACATTTCGGATGCAATCCAATTTTAAAGGATAAATTTAATCTCATATTGCAACGACATCAGTGGCATTAGCGGGAAAACTTCACTTCTTGCAGACACTAGCACAACTGTCAATTGTTGTTCAAAGATGCAAACATTAAATAAATTCTCAAGGATATTATCTACCATTCCCAGCTTTTGCTTACAAAAGCGGGTAAAGAACACTCTTAGTGGCACTGTGGCTTGATTATTAATCTACACACTTTCAAGCAAAGGTAACATGCTCGATACGGATTTTATTATCCTCATTTAATTGGTGATGTATAGCATGATGAAAATCTAATGCTCATCAAATTGATTATAATTGAGTAATCCCGCCCACATGTAATAAAACTGGATCCCAAGTGATCCATATGTTTGACTCTGGGGTCCTCTCACACTGAGAAATAGCACGCTTGCCTCTGAGACAGAAGCTTGCAATTTCAAGAACTATGCATGAGACCTTAACCTGTACTCTGTGCAAAAGTATCTATCTAGTACTGAAGGAGTCAGTAGGACAGGATAGTGGCATGTATTAACCCTATTGTCTTTCCTCTTTTTAGAATTGTATCCTGTGCAGGAAAGGTCTTGGCTAACCTTCCTACTCAGACTTCAGTTTAGACACTTAAATGACAAATTAAGAACTTAAGGGCCTTAATTTACCCTAGCTGAGCTTCAACCAGCTGCAACAGGGCTCTCTATTGTACCTGACAGGTAAACCTGTCTGGACACTTGTCAACTCTCTTGGGGGAGGGGAGGGGGTGGAGTATGAGGGAGCTTGATTAAAGGTACTCAGTACCCAAGCAAAGGTTTGAACTTTGGGAAGGCTTATTATCCTCACCGATGATCATTTGGGATACAACTGTGAGTCTAAGCCATGAATTTGCCCTTACCCTCTGACTATCATAAATAACTTATCTCAGTCCTGTGATAGCAGAGGTTTGTCCTTCTGGCAGCAACAATGGCCTCCTCAATGGCAAACGCTGCCAGGTTCTGATAGGTCAGAAGCTCTCGCTGGTTTGGACCTCTGCCCCATGTGGTCATGCTCCTGGGAAACGAGTGGATGACCTCAGCAGTGCCTGAGTGCCATGTGGTTTGTTGGGCCTTCGATGGAGAGACAGCACCGATCTCTCTCCAGCTCTCTAGCGAGCTGACAAGATCCTGTGTTGCACACTGTCTTGCAGATAAATCGTGCTTTTATTGAAAATCCAATGCCAGTATTTTAGCAGAGACACACTTGGCTATCCACACTGACGTATCCCTTAACTAGCAGTACAAAAGCATAAAGAAGATTAGCTGGTCATTTATCTCCAAACTTGTTTGACAGAGCAGCGAGGAGAGAAGGTGAAGTGAAGCAAGGGCTGCCGGGAAGGTAAGGGCTTAATTTATATTTGGGCAGCGGCTAAACCCAAAATACTACACATATGGTATCTCCCTCCCGCCTCCCTCCACTAACCGGAAGAAAAAGATTGTAAGGTAAGGCTTCTTTTGTTCTTTATCTTTCTTTTTCATATATTTAAGTTCATTGTTTGGTTTTAGTTAGTTAATATAAAGTTAAGCTTACAATTGCGGGGGACCTCAGACCCGTGGCATATGCCTCTTGCCTGATGTGGGAGCTCAGGGACATGGCTGACATTCCTGACTCTTACACTTGCAAGATGTGTGTCCAGCTGTAGGTCTTGTTTGACTGCATGACAGCTCTGGAGCTGCAGATGGACTCACTGTGGAGCATCCCTGATGTTGAGGAGTTCGTGGATAGCACATTTAGTGAACTGGTCACACCGCAGATTAGAATTACTGAGGGAAACAGTGAATGGGTGACCAAAAGGCAGAGAAAGAATAGGAAGGTATACTGTTTTGGATACCGTTGGGGGAGATGGCTCACCAGGAGAGGGCAGCAGTTGCCAAGATCATGGCACTGTGGCAGGCACTGCTGTTCAGAAGGGAGGGAAAAAGACTCATAGAGCCATAGTCATAGGGGATTCTATTGTGAGGGGTGTAGATAGGCGGTTCTGTGGCTGAAAACGAGACTCCTGGATGGTATGTTGCCTCCCAGGTGCTCGGGTCAGAGATGTCACCAATCGGTTGCAGAGCATTCTAAAAGGAGAGGGTGAACAGCCAGTTGTCTTGATGCATATAGGTACCAACGATATAAGTAGAAAATGAAATGAGGTCCTGAACAAAGAATTCAGGGAGCTAGGAGAGAAGTTAAAGAGGAGGACCTCAAAGGTAGTGATCTCGGGCTTACTATCAGTGCCACGTGCTAGCCAGCATAGAAATGAAAAAATAGGCAGGATGAACACGTGGCTTGAGGGATGGTGTAGGAGGGAGGGTTCAGATTTGTTGGACATTGGGACTGGTTCTGGGGAAAGTGGGGCTATTACAAAATGGATTGTCTACATCTGAACCAGACTGGAACCAATGTCCTTGGGGGAATCTTTGCTACTGCTGTTGGGGAGATTTTAAACTAATGTGGCAGGGTACTGGGAACCAGAAGAGAAAACAAGTAGGCAGCGAGGTGGAAACTGGAGTCTGTAAGAAACATGAAGGTAGCATTAATAAGGGGAAGAATAGGCAGAGAGCAGATGAGCGCAAAAGAACTGATGGCCTTAAATACATCTAATTTAATGCAAGACATATCGTGTGTAAGGCAGATTAACTTAGGGCTTGGATTGGTGCCTGGGAGTATGGCGTTATTACAATCACAGAGACTTTGTTGAAGGAAGGGCATGATGATTGGCAACCAAATGTTCCAGGAAATAGACGCTTCAGACAGGACAGGGAGAGAAGTAAAAGGTGGGGTGGAGTTGCATTGCTGATCAGGGATGATATCATGACTGTGCTAAAGGAAGACACTATGGAGGTCTTGGGTAGTGAGGCATTATGGGTGGAGCTGAGAAATAAGAAGGGTGCAGTTACATTGTTGGGGCTATATTACTGGCCTCCCAACTGTGAGCATGAGGTAGAAGAACAAATAGGTAAACAGATTATGGAAAGAATGAGAGGCAATTAGGTAGTGGTGATGGGAGATTTTAATTTTCCCAACATTGACTGGGATACACTTGGCATCAGAGGTCTGGATGGGGTAGATTTGTATGAAGCATTCAGGAGAGTTTTCTAGAGCAGTATGTCAATAGCCCGACGAAGGAAGGGGCCATATTGGACCTGGTACTGAGGAATGAGCCAGGACAAGTGGTAGAAGTTGCGGTAGGGGATTTCTTTGGGAACAGTGACCACAATTCTGTAAATTTTAAAATACTTATAGATAAAGATGAGAGTAAAGGAAGTGTACTAAGCTGGGCCAAGGCCAATTATATTAAAATTAGGCAGGAGCTGGGAAATGTGAATTGGATACAGCTATTTGAAGCGAAGTCCACATTTGATATGTGGGAGGCTTTTAAAGATAGTGCAGGATAGGCATGTCCTGTTGAAGGCAAAGGATAGTAAAGGCAAGATTTGTGAAATGTGGATGACAGGAGAAATTGTATGACTAGCCAAGAGGAAAAGGGAAGTGTACATAAGGTCTAGGCAGCTAAGAACAGAATAGGCCCTTGAGGAATATTGGAAGAGTAGGACAAGTCTTAAACAAGGAATCAAGGCGGCTAAAAGGGGTCATGGAATAGCTTTAGTGAGTAGAATTAAGGAGAATCCCAAAGCATTTTATTCTTATATAAAAAGCAAGCGCGTAACTAGAGAAAGGATTGGTCAACTAAAGGATAATGAAGAAAAGGCTGTGTGTTGAATCTGAGAGAATAGGTGAGATTCTGAATGAGTACTTTTCACAGTATTCACTGAGGTGAGGAACATGATGAATCTTGAGATTAAAGATAGAAGTTTGGTTAGTCTGAATCACGTTGACACAAGAAGGGAAGATGTGTTGGGTAGGCTAGAGGTTATTAAGGTGGACAAATCCCCAGGACCGGGTGGGATCTATCCCAGGTTGCTGAGGGAGATGAGAGAGGAAATAGCTGGGGCCCTGACAGATATCTTTGTGACATCCTTAAATACAGGTGAGGTGCCGTTTGACTGGAAGGTTGCTCACATTGTCCCCCTGTACAAGAAGGGTACTAGGGATATTCCGGGTAACTACAGACCAGTGAGCCTAATGCAGGTGGTGAGAAAATTGCTGGAGAGGGTACTGAGGGATAGGATCTATTTATATTTTAAAAAGAATGGGCATATTAGTGATAGGCAACATGTTGTTGTATGGGGGAGATCGTGCCTTGCCAACTTAATAGAATTCTTTGAGGAAGTGACCAAGTTGATAGATGAAGGAAGGGCTGTTGATGTCATATACATGGACTTTAGTAAGGCATTTGATAAGGTTCCCCGTGGTAGACTAATGGAGAAAGTGAAGTCACATGGTGTGCAGGGTGCTCTAGTTAGATGGATAAAGAACTGGTTGAGCAACAGGAGACAGAGAGTAGTAGTTGAAGGGAGTTTCTCAAAATGGAGAAAGGTGACCAGGGTGTTCCACAGGGGTCAGTGTTGGGGCCACTGTTGTGTGATGTACAACAATGATCTAGAAGAGGGCACTGTCGGTATGATCAGCAAGTTTACAGATGACACAAAGATTAGTGGAGGAGCAGAAAGCATAAAGAACTGTCAAAGAATACAGGAGGATATAGATAGACTGGAGAGTTGGGTGGATAAGTGGTGGATGGAGTTCAATCCAGACAAGTGTGAGGTGATGCATTTATGTAAGACTAATTCTAGAGTAATTTATACAATGAACGGAAGAGCCTTGGGAAAAGTTGATGGGCAGAGAGATCTGGGAATACAGGTCCATTGTATGCTGAAGGTTTCTACACAGGTTGATAGAGTGGTCAAGAAGGCATATGGTAGGCTTGCCCTCATTGGATAGGGTATTGAATATTATAGCTGGCAAGTCATGTTAAAATTATACAAGACATTGATTCAACCACATTTAGAATACTGTGTACAGTTCTGGTCGCCACATTACCAAAAGGATGTGAACGCTTTGGAGAGGGTGGAGAGAAGGTTTATGAGGATGTTGCCTGGTATAGAAGGTGCTAGCTTTGAGGAGAGGTTGAGTAGGTTAGGTTTGTTTTCATTAGAAAAAAGGAGATTGAGGGGGGACCTGATTGAGGTTTACAAAATCATGAAGGGTATAGACAGGGTGGATAAAGACAAGCTTTTTCCCAGGGTGAAGGATTCAATAACAAGAGGTCACGGTTTCAAGGTGAGAGGTGGAAAGTCTAAGGGGGATACACGCAGTAATTACTTCACACAGAGGGTGATGGGTGTCTGGAACGCGTTGCCAGCAGAGGTGGTACAGGCAGGCACGGTCGATTCATTTAAGATGCATCTGGACAGATGCATGAGTAGGTTTGGAGCAGAGGGATACAGATAATAGGAATTGGGCGCCAGGTTTAGACAATAAATTTGGATCGGTTCAAGCTTGAAGGGCTGAAGGGCCTGTTCCTGGGCTGTAAAATTTCTTTGTTCTTTGTTCTTGGTTGTTGTTGTTTGTGGGTGTTTGCTGTGCATGCATTGCCTGATGCTGTTCCCTTCAGTGCAACAGTGACTACACCTCAACAGTATTTTTTTCTCTCTCTGTGAAGACAGTTGGCGCAATTCAATCATGGGACAAAATTACAACATGAATGTAAACTCTTCTTTCCAACCTCTTTCGCAAGTATGCAGTCAGAGAGGAAGAAAACTTACCGTACCTGAAACAAAATCTGATTGCCTGTCCATGTTACACAATCACCATGAGCAATTGAGTTATCCTGCTGAGCTTTAACAGCCAAGAGTGTTTGCAGCCTCCGCAGGGTAGAAGCCAGAACTGCTGACAATATCCATGCTGCTGCAGCAAAGAGGCTGGATTTACTGATACTTTACATCACAGCTGACAATGTCGTACTTATTTAACTTGACATTTAATCAATAATGAAAAAGGTATATTTTGTGAAAATAAAAGTTATTTGTGGCTTGTACATGCTAGCTTATCACAAGGGATGTTCTGCCTGTGGTTCAGAGAAAATAGTCAAGATCCACACTCGAACCACACTGTTGTAAATATTTGTTTATTCTTTCGCAGGGTGTGGCCATCATCGGCAAGGCCCACAGTTGTTCAATGAACAGAATGGTTTGTTGGCCTTTTCAGAGAGCAGTTAAGAGTCAAACATGTCGCTATGAGTCATGTGTAGATCAGATCAGGAAGAATAACCTCTCCTAAGGGACCTCAGTTAAGGAGTTGGGTTTTTAACAATAAATGATAATTGTCATGGTCACAATTACTGGACACAAATTTCAATTCTAGATGATTAACAATTGAACATAAACTTCACCAAATGGTGTTATGGGATTTGAACACACATCCAGAGCATTAATCTAAGCTTCGGTTACACTGGTTCAGTGGCATCATAACTACACCAATACACACTAATGCAGAACTGGACAGTTACTCGCCCAAACCTCTTCGAATTTGAGAAACAGCCATGCAATAAAAGATATATTTTAAGAATTGCAAATTCTCCTGCAGGTGGAAGCAGTGTCTTTATGTTTATTAATCGACATTGATCCTTACTCTCATCCACAGTAGCTTTCACACAATCTGGTAATAGTACAGAAATGTTATCCATAAAGAATTATTTTAGACTTAGTGCTGGGCTGTTGCACATCAGGAGATGTAAGTAACTAAGCTTGTGTGCTTTGAACCATTAATTAAAAGAGATGTGTTGGCATTCTCCTTTAAAAGTAAAATTAGTTTCACAATACATAATAATGCCACATTTGTACTACTTAAATTCCACTTTGAGCTATTTCATTGGGCAACTTATATCTGTATGCAAATAGACCACACTTGATTCCTTTTCAAACTAAAATTCGGGTACTTTCAAAACAAGTAATTAGATTTCTCTATTAACCATGATGACTCATTTGTCAGGTTTCTCACCACTGAGTCTGAAATCTGTGGGATCAAGTTCCATCTCAAAGAATTAAGAACAAAATGCTACACTGACATTCCAGTCCAATATTGAGGAAGACATGTACAGTTGATTTTTGCTGTAAAAAGCATTGGTTCAACCCTAGTTGGCTGTCACACAGTTGAAGAATTTAGATCATTATTTGTAAAATGTGAACTTTCCTTACCTTAATGGCTCTCATGCAATTCCTGTTCCATTGGTTTAAGTGATGTTGCTATTATGTGATTTTCTTATGATGTGAGATTGCATGTATCATGTTCTATCAGAACAGATTACATAGCAGTCAAAGTCTTTGGATGAGAAATAAAACCAAGGTTCCATTTGCTTTCTTATAAACACAGTGTACTAATTTGAAGGAGACTAATTCTATTTTCATCACTCTGTGATCTGGAGGTGGGCACATAGCAACAGATGAGGAGCGTCAATGCTATGTAGGACTGGATACCCTCTCTGCCAGCTTGGGTTCTACTGCAGCTGAAGGCTGCTCTTCTGAAGAGCGACTTGTTACCACCCCATCACCCCAATTAGCTTCAGAATGTCTTATTAAAACAGAGAGAGAGAGCTAGAGAAATTCAGCAGATCTGGCAGCAAGAGTATAGAGAGAAACAATGTTAGGGTATGAGTCCATGATACACCCATACTTAGTTTACATGCCCTGATTTGTTTTAGTTCCAGATGAAATATCCTAAATTGTGTACTTTCTCTGAGAGGGCACTGTGTGAGCATTTGGCATCTCTCAGTGGGGAGTTTGAGGGAATGGGAGAGCTTAATCAAAAACACTCAGAACCTGTTTATGGAGTTGAAGTTTGGGAAAAGGTGTGTTATTGGGACCTCACTGCTGATCATTTGCAGTCCTCCCACCACCTGAATCCTAGCCAGTCACATTAAGTTCCCAGTTGAGAAGGGATCAACCCATTTTCATTCATCTACCCCATGGTTGGTTGTAACAAGGTTAATTTAAAAATTGATCCCTTCACTTGTGGATGCCTTTCCCTCAGACCTCAATAAAGTCATTTTTTTAAAAGGACCCAATTTAACCAGACTTTCCTGAGTTAACAAAGATTGAGTTTCTTACCAACTAAAGTTGAGTATAATTGGAAACACACAACACATGCACAATGATTAGAAATAAGGAATTAGTCCAAAAGGATAAAAGTTTAAAAATAAGCAGAAATACAATCAGTCTCTGAACTGTTAATGAAGAACAGATAGTTAGATGTTGTAGTCATTGCAGTGAAGATTACCAATAATGTTGATGTTGATAATTGAACAGTTAGCTTTGGGTTCCTTAGGTTTGCAGATTGTTTTAATTGTGACTTTGAAAAGGTTTTTCACCTGTGACCTTCACAATGCACTAATGTTTGAGCTCAGGTTGTATACTTGAGAATATCCACTCCCACTAACACATTCCTGTTGAGTTTAGGCCTGTTTTATAATCCCTACCCCTGTGTATTCTTCAGATGGAAAATATAAAATGCACCCACAGGTTGAGATATACAGGACAGTCTCGATTTATCTGAATATCAATTATCTGAATCTCAGATTATCCGAACAAGATCTCAAGGTCCTGTAAAAATGGCATTAGGCAACTCAGCATTCAGTTATCAATTAAAGAGCATTATGTTGTGCATTGCCAGCTAACCAAGAAATGTTTGATAACTGGCATTGAAATTACTGCTTGTTTATGACAGATCAGTTATCAGTTAAATGGCATTATGGTGTGCATTGCTGGATAACTGAGAAATGTTCGACTAACCGGCATTCATGTATTACCACTTGTTTGTGAACAAATTGATTATCTGAATGATTAATTATCCGAACAAAATACTCTCCAGCCATCTTGTTCGGATAATCCACAGTTGGAAGCTGGTTGCTGAGCAGGGGTCATTGATCCCTCATTATCTTTGTAGCTGCAAGAGATCACCATCTAGTTTGTTTTGATTTGTCTTTTCCCCCTTTAAAGAGCTGATGTTTGAAGTTCTCTTTACATCTGTGAATGTGGTAGCAGCCATTTTAACTGTATCGGCCTTTTAACTAAAAGACACGTATTTTGGAATTACAAATTTAAAATGTGCACAGTACCTTAACCCATGCTTATTACAAAACTGAAAGAACTGAAAAGAGACTTAAATGCAATATATGTTATGGGGCTGCAAGTGAGGTGGCTGGGGGTTGTGTGCCTTTTGAAGGGCATGTAGAGAAACATCGAAGAGAAGCTCAGTGAGATATTTGTCAACAAGAGAAATTAATACTCAAAGGTCTCATGAAACAAAAGCTAAAAAAGTCATAATAGTTCAGGTGAGAAAATAAAGCATTGGGTCAGCCTCGGTGTTAGCAGAATAAAGATCTTCAGTGACTGAAAGCAAAAGCAATCATGACTGGTTGGATAACTTGAGGAAATTAAAAATTGACAATTTCAATGGACCCTAGCACCTCATAAATTGACAATAGAACTTTCAAGGTGCAGGAACTAAACTTTCAATTCAGGGAAATAAATAAGAGTTGAGATTGTTTGCAGATTGAAAGCCTACTTTGCCACACAAGGCGGTGAGCTCACTTGTCAGTTTACTGATAGAGACACCTCTTTAATTGACTTGGAAACAGGATCCCAATCCGATTGTATTAGTTAGCAGGATCTCAGTCTGGAAGCCCATATTCAATACCATACACTATTCATTTCAGAGGTGAAAGTGAGGACAGCTCCTCAGATGCTGCCTGACCTTTTGTGCTTTTCCAGCACCGCACTCTCGACACTACTCATTCCATAATTTACGCATTCCCTAGCCCATCATACCTATTCTGCAAGATATTTTACCCATCCCATAATATACTCTGTCCATTCTATATCCTACTTTACCTGCTCGACACCCTACTCTGCTCATTTTATACACTTTTTTCTAATCCCTACTCTATCCATTTTATACTTCATAATATCCATTCTATAATCTACTCTGCCAGTTCAATACTCTACTCTACCGATTCCATGTTCTACTTGACTCATTTTCTATCCCATGCTACCCAGTCTAATGTCAAGAGTGGTGCTGGAAAAGCACAGCAGGTCAGGCAGCATCCGAGGAGAAGGAAAATCGATGGTTCGGCAAAAGCTCTTCATCAGGAATGGGGCTGGGAGCCTTGGGGGTGGAGAGATCAATGGGAGGGGGTGGGGCTGGGGATAAAAGTAGCAATAGGTGGATGGAGGTGGAGGTGAAGGTGATGGGTCAGAGAGGAGAGTGGAGTGGACAGGTGGGAAGGAAGATTGACAGGTGGGACAGGTCATGAGGATGATGCTGAACTGGAAAGTTGGAAGTGGGGTAAGGTGGGGAGAGGGGAAATGAGGAAACTGTTGAAGTCCACATTGACGCCCTGGGATTGAAGTGTTCTGAGGCAGAAGATGAGACATTCTTCCTCCAGGCGTCAGGTGGCGAGAGAGTGGTGGTAGAGGAGGCCCAGGACCTGCATATCCTCGGCTGAGTGGGAGGGGGAGTTGAAGTGTTCTGCCATGAGGTGTGGGGTTGATTAGTGCAGGTGTCCCAGGGATGTTCTTGGAAGCGCTCTATGAGTAGGCGTCCTGTCTCCCCAACTTTCAGGAGACGGCATCGGGAGTAACGGATACAGTAAATGACATGTATGGAGGTGCAGGTGATACTTTGACCCCACCACCAGAG